>NC_134111.1:71928695-72231847 GCF_040939455.1 Microcebus murinus | reverse complement strand
AGTGGCCAGACTGTGCCAGGCCAGATTACCCTTTGTTTGTGTTTAAATCTGAGCCATGGTCTAAGCCTTCAACTAGGCTAGCTTTAGATGTTTCCCCTTGAGTCAAATGCAAAGACTCCATGAGATAAGCAAATTTTCTCTGTATATCACACCAGACTAGAGAGTCAGTGTCTCTATGATTGATGTGACATATCTAAACTGCTCTTCCATTATTTTCTTTGGAAATCTCCTAAAAGAGTAATTTAATTGACTTAGAAGGTAAGAACTCATAAAATTGTAGAAGGAAATATGCCTCACGCTGTACAAACATCCTTTCAGTGAAGTCCAAGGAAATAAATTTTACAACCAGGAAAACCTGACCCTTGAAATACAAGTCAGTCCCTTGAAAAATATTATCTCCAATACAAAATGAGCATGCAAACACTAAACTTCAGGACTCAAGCTTCATTGAAATAGAAAATATCAATGTTTTATTTAGGCTTTCAGTAATATAATCAGCTGACACATTCCTCGCTCACTCGCTCTCTCTCTGTTGGGTGTGATACAAATGACTAAAATATCCAATGACTCCCTTTAAGTTGTTCATAGTTAATTAGTTATGGAATTTATTATGATGATTAATGATGTATGGATGTATGGAATTATCAGGCAATAGGGAATATATTCTTGAGGAATATTCCACAGAAAGATCCTCCACAAAAGTGAAGCAGATCATTCCATACTGCTTCTGCGGTGTCTGACTGAGCCTCCGTCATTAGGAGAAATGTGAGGCCCAAGGTGGACACTGTGATGTGCCACCAGGTCCCCCTTCAGGAATGGGAAACTTATTTCCAGCTGTTGGGAGTGTTTCTGGTAGATAGTGTCAGCTGGTGGACATTTTCAGGGATTGCAGAGTCATGGCCTCTTGCTGGGCCACCCCACACTGACCAGTGAGGGGGATAAAGCACAGCCCTCTCACCACAGCCTGGGTTGACTCTGACGCGCTGTCCCACCTTCAGGCTTCCATTCTGACTGCACTGTAGCCCACCTCCTTCCTCTGCCTAAGCCTGCTTCATCTGCTTCATTCTCTTCCTTAGGCATTAATCCCAGAATATTCCCCAACAAACCTCCTGAACACTCATGTCTGCATGTCTGCCTCAAGATTTGTGTGTTAGTGTTCTCCAGAGAAACAGAACAAATAATGTATATACACACACACACACACACACACACACACACACACACACACACACATATATAGCGAGAGAGAGAGAGAGAGAGAGAGAGAGAGATTGATTTATCATAAAGATTCACTCACACAATTAGGGAGGATTAGAAGTCCCACAATCTGCATTTTAAAACTGGAGGCCCAGAAAAGCTGGTGGCATACCTCCAGTCCAAAGCCAGAGACCTGAGACCCAGGAACATGATGTCCGAGGGCAGGAGAAGATGGATGTTGCAGCTCAAACAAAGAGGGAGGAAACTCCCCCTTTCTCCACCTTTTTGTTCTATTCAGGCCATCAAAAGGATTGGATGATGCCCACCGAATTGGTGGGGGTGGGGAGTGACCTTCTTTACTCAGTCTACAGGTTCCAATGCTAATCTCTTCTGGAAATACCCTCACAGACGCACCCAGAAATAATGTTTTAGCAACTATCTGGGCATCCCTTAACCCAGTCTAGTTGACACATAAAATGAACCATCATTGTCTGCTGCTTAGGAAGCCCAACCTACAACAGTCATTTTTCCAGAGGACAAAAGAGCCTGTGAACTTCACCAGCTAGCATATCTTTTTCAAGCTCCCTTCCAGTTCTTCTTGGCACTCGCCAAGTGAGAGATAATGTGCACACGCTCTGCAGACGTGCCCTAGAAACTAGCCAGTGCTTGAAGAGTTAAACAGATTTAGTGACTAACAAGTAGGATTATTTTTAAAAGAAAAATCATAAAACACTATGAGCCATGCTATGCAAATTGCCCTGAAAGCGACGGCAGTAAAGGCTGACTACTCAGCAACATCAATCCATACCCACAGGCCTCTGCAATTAGTCTACCATGGTGAAATTGCAGCGACAGACACATGTTTCATTCTTCATTTCTGTGTAGCCTCAACATTTGAAAATTTCCTCTCTTCCTAAGTAAGAGGCATTTCATTAGATCAGAATGACAGCTATATAGTAGGAGTTTTAAAGCAAAAATGCAGATTACAAGTGGGAATGCTATGCAAAGTGATGATTAAATTAATTATGAGGTCTTTTTAAAATTTTCAAAGCCACATTATGTTAATATTTCCCAATAGGTTAGGAATCTGAATGTTTTTCTTTCAAATGCTAACAGCATTAGGTAGGATTATGTTGATGTCTAATGATATTTGGTTATTAATATTTTCCTTACACTCATTTATTTTAGTAATCCTGTTTTTTGGTGATTGACTGAAGTTAATTGTTCTCATGAAGTCACACATTTATGCCACTGAGAGATAGAGCTCTCCAGACATGTATTTTGCCAGCCTACTCTGACCCTAATCCCCTCCTGAAAGCATTTATCCTTTTGCCAATAGTCACATGGAACTTGATGCCATTGCTCACACTGCTGCCCTTTTTTGTTATTATTTGTTTTCTCCTTGATACCGTGTTGAGTATTGAATCCTCCTGTACTAGACTGCGAGCCTGTTCAGAGCCAAGAGGTTTCTTATACTTCTTGGTAGAACTTATAGCACTCACCAAAGTGACTCAAATATGGGTAATGCTTGATACATATTTTATAATTAATTTTTTATCCTATGTGATGACAGAACTTTATTTGTGGCTCAGAAACTGAGCAGTAGACCACAAAATTCAATGACATTACCTCTTTATTGCTTTCACACAATGGAGCACTCTCTCAGTTTTTACAAACCTCTCTTCTCTGGGCTTTTGAGATGCTGAGCTATTCTAGTTCATGTTCTGCCAAGCATCTCACATTTCCGGTTTCCTTTCCAGCTCTTTTGTTTTCTATACACTCTCGCTGCACATGCCAGGCATTCTGGCAAATGCTGGAATTCAAATATTAATAATCTTTGAATACCTATTCTCATTAAGAGAAGAACCTTACTCCAGAAAGGGAGATTCCTACGTATCCAAGATCTTATTATATTTTATTCATTTAACAAAATATTTACTGAGCATCTACTATGTCCCACAGTCTAAAGTCTGGGGTAAAATAGAGAAAAAAGTAAAATCTTACTCTCATGGAGCTTACATTTTTATACATATAGGGGTAGATAGAAACAAAGCCCTAAATAGGTCAGTTAAATACAAGCTCTGTTTGCTGGTGGCAGCAGAGCAGGGGAGTGAAGAAGGGACTCTGGAGCCAGGCTTCTTGTGCTCAAACTCTACTCCTCTACTTACCCCCTGCAAAATCAGGGCAAATTCTCTATGCCGCTGTTTCCCCACCTGCAAAATGGAGATAATGCTAGAATTTTCCTTGCAGTGTTATTAGGAGGATTAACTGGATTAATATTTGAAAAGCCTCTAAAAAAGTGACTGGCACAAGTTAGTGCAAGTAGTGTTCATTAAATAAAGAAAAAACAGCTATAAGTGCTATGAAGAAATAAAGCTAGGATAGAGGATTGGGAAGGTGAGTGAGGGGGCTGCAACATTATACAGGGTTCTCAGAAAAGACCCCCAGGAGAAGGCGACACTACATTAGAACGTTAAAGGAAGAGGGTGCGAGGCTTGCAGATACCTTTGGGAGGAGCATTCCAGACTGAAACCAGCAAGAGGTCAGTGTGGCTTGAAGAAGTGAGAGGAGCGTGGAATAGTAGGAGGTGGGTCACCTCCCTGGCACCTTTATTATCCCTTGCCTTCTTATTTCCAAAGTAATTCCAAATCCTAATCATCACCTTTTTTCTTAAATGTTTCAAACACATTTGAGTGATCAATCATTATATTAGTCTGCATTTTCTAAAGATTTTCATGGTTCTTTCTTTGAAAACTGGACTATTATTTTCCATTTCCAATCTTCTGGATCCTCTCCCAGCCCCTACTATTCTGCAATGGCTACCGGCAATGGTTTTGTGATCAACCTTTCCGGGAATCTGCAGATGTACTTTGTCTCAACTTCACGGCTTGGACTTACTCAAAGCGGAACTTGAGTGGAGAAGCGTCCTCCTTTCTGTCATGTCCGTACTGCTTTTTCCAGAGCTTGCTCTTGGCGCTGAACAACTCCCTCAAGTAGTAAGACATGCCTTTTGTCAGTTCTTGTTCAATTTAGGTGGTCTGAGAGCCCTCTCTGGCCTCATAATCACAGTTGCACTTGACTTTTCTGTATTTGTTTCTGATTTTATGTTTTTCCTTTTATCTTTGTAAAAGATGTTTCAAAACTGTTATCAGAAAACTCCCTGGGTAACTTTTTAAGTTTCCTTTTAATTATCTTTGTTTTACATTTAGATACTTTCTACTTTATTTCTAAAAACCTCAGGAAATTGTACAGTCACAATATGTTTATAGAGGTTCTTCCAGACTTCCCAATCCATTTTCCTTTGAGGGGATATCAGGCATCAAACAGGTAAGTCAAATTATTAAAATGGACTGGCTGGGGCTTTGGTGAACTGGAGAACTTCCCAGGGAAAAGGGGCAGCCACTGCTCTGTTCCAGCTGAATGTTACCAAAGTTGGCTACTTTTCAGAGAAGTTGAAAACCCAGAATTTTTATATGCAAGTTGCATTAATTTCCTAGGGCTGTATGGCTTAATGACTTAACTGAGTGATTTCAACAACAGAAATTTCTTTGCTTGCAGTTTTGGAGGCTACAAGTCCAAGATCAAGGTGTCAGCACTGTTGGTCCTTTCTGAGGACTGCTCCTAGCTTCTAGTGATTTGCTGAAAAACTGGAATCCTTGGCTTGGAGAAGCATCACTCCAATCTCTGTCTTCATCTTTGCACTTGGTTCTCCCCATGGGAAAGTGTGTGTCTATATTTCTCCTTTCTATGTGGACACCAGTCATACTGGATTGGAAGTTCACCCTATTCCGCCATGAACTCATCTTTAACTAATTGCATCTGCAACAAAACTATTTCTAAACAAGGCACTGGAGGTTAGGACTGCAACATTTTGGGGAGATACAATTCAACCCATCCACACAAGTTACTGATTTTACAAAGTTAGCGACCATTTCGAATTTATGTTTAATCCCTGGATAGTCCAGGCAAAATGTACCTAGAGCCAGATTCAGCCAATGGGTCCCACGTTTGCCACTTCTGTCTCAGTCTTTTTTGAGATCTCACCTGCTTCTGTTCTGAATGTCATGGGATGTGTGTTCCTAAGGCTTAAGCCACTGATTTGACCAGGTCCAGGACTACTTACATTTACAAGTGCTAAGATAACATAGTTAGTTGCCACCAAATTCCTATTGTGCCTGTTTCCCTCACTGGTGTATCCTGACACTTAAATATGTATTAATATTATGTGTGACTAAGCCCTCCAGGTTTATTCACCACAGTGCAGACTTATGTGGGAGCTTCTGAGTACCACAGCCCTTTAATTGTAATGAAGAAGTATTTTTGCGCTTGAATTTTTTAAAAACCATTATCAAATGAACTCAGATATTCCCAAACTGTGAATATTTAGTCAAACTTCATTCATACACATCTTATTCTGCATATTGTACTATAAATAATTAAAAGGAAGATAAAATTGTAAAATATTCAGGATGATTTGAGTTTACAAAATATCAATTTTTTAACCTTTCTTAGAATATAAGAATGTGATTATATGTGTATGTTTGTACAAAAGGAACAAAGTGAAGTTCTACCAGCAATTAGAAAAAAATATTGAACTGAACATTTTAGGTTAAGAAATTAAAAAAATATTTCGTTGTCACTTTGAAATCTGTCTCTCTAATGAGTTGGGAGATGAAAGAAAATTTTCTAAGTAGCTAATTATAACTATTAAAATTGCATGAAGAGCTTTTTGTATTATCTATAAAAATTCAGCTTGCAGATTTTCACAAATTTCTATCTCTAGAGCAAATACAAATAAGAACAGGAAATTCCCCTCACTACCCTCTTCTTTTCAAAGTTTGCTGCATTTTTATAGGTTAGACAGGTTATGATTTTCTTTAGACAGAAATTCAGACTATTTCTGTAACACTAAACCTCTTCCTTTGTTTGGGGTATTGTATTTATGGGAGATGAAATTGCCTGGTCGTGTAGTTACTTACTAGTTTATGTTTTTACAGCAACAATAAGTCTGCTCTTTTAGAAAGCCAAGGTTATACCCATCTCATAAGTTCTTTCATAAAAGTGGATCTTATTTGGCAATTAAGACTTATAGGCACAATTCCTTCACCAAAATTAAACTTGTCTTAATTTTTACAAAGATTTAAGCAAAGCCTTTGGAAAGAGTTCACAATGAGAACTGAAATGTTTCTTTTTCCATAATGTAAAAGAATGGGAAAATCCATAGGGTCTTCCTCAAGTGACAAGCATTTTTATGGTAGGCACTGTGGTTACAAACAGAGAACCATAGTTTGCTCCTGTTGGCCAGCTTGCTCTGACTCTAGCCTTTTTCTCTTCCTCTCTGGGCCTTGTGCTTAGGACTTGTCCCAATCCACAACCTCAGTTGCAAATAATAGAGATGGACTCTGCCATGTTTATGCGGAATAAAGAATTAATTGGAAGGATGTTGGATAGCTCTCCGAATCAACAAGAAGTTTAGAGAACTAGCCTAAGAAAACTGGAGAACAAAGAGAGACTTGAGAGCAAGACTTATAGCCATAGAAATTGCCTAGTTAAGGATGATGCAACAAGAAATGCAGGGAATGCAGCCACTGAAACACTCACCAAATGACTTCTGCTAGTCTTATACGTAGACATCGTCCTGCACTGGCCCTCAACTTTGTTGCCACTATAGCCACTGATTTTTTGTTTTTGTTTTTACTCATGCATAAAGATTCAAGGTGCTGATTGGCGAAACTTAAGTCAAATATCCATGCCCTATCTTATGAAAAGCAAGAACAACTGCTTCACGTCAACTTCCACAATGGAATGTGAGGCTCTTCCTCTCAATGATTTTGAAATTTTCTCAAAAAGGAAATATATTTAATTTCTGGATCACCAAAATTTGACAAATTTCTCTAAGCCCAATCCATTTGGGCTCTCTAACATTTATATACACCCTTCTTCTCATACGTACAGTTCCAAAAATATAATGCAACTACTCCTTTATATAATTGAAAACACTCACCTACTCTTTAGACAAGGCAAACCAAAATTTCATTAGGTAATGTCTCAAGCTCAAGTGTAGAACATTGGGACAATATCCTTTCCATCCTTACAGCATATACTTATCCTTCAGTATCCACGAGGGATTGGTTCCAGGGCCTCATAGATACCGAAACCCATGGAGCCTCAAGTTCTTATATAAAATAGCATAGTATTTGCATATAACCTACTCACATACTCCTGTATACTTTAAATCATCTCTAGATTACTTATAATCTCTAGATTACCTAATACAATATAAATACTATATAAATAGTTGATATACTGTATTTTTAAAATAGTTATTTTGTATTGTATTGTTATTCTTTATAGTTCCCCCCCCCGAATGTTTTTGATCAGCTGTGAGTTGCATCCACAGATGCAGAACCCCTGGATACAGAGGTCTAACTGTATCCAGGTACTTACAATATTAAATTGTAGAGTTCTTTATTACTAAATCTCTTGAAATTCAAAAGTGGGAGATAGGAAGAGGAATTAAAAAAAATAGTTAAAATACACACATGACACAGCAAGAAGGCTAGACAAGGTAAAGTTACAGTACTTTTTCAACAGTTGGTCACAACAGCATTTATGACTTTCCTCCTCCATTAACTATTCCATGTTTCTTTTACCTTCAACTTGCCTCTCAGTCAGTTGGGGTTCTTTACTCAGTGGCATAACACCAAACCTTTATTCTTGAGGGATCTGTATCTTGATGTTCCTATTCATATAGGGGTCTGTTACATTGAACCACTGGATCTGTTTGTACCAAGAAGCATCATACAAGATTACCTGTTACATTGTTGTTTGTTTGCTTGTTTTTAGCATGTCTCTTTCATATTTTTTCTGACATGAGGATTCCAAAAAGGCGAATCCATTTCTAATTCAACAGAACCATTTTTATGTCTCCTATTGGAAGCATTACTCCTTTAGATAATAAAACCTCTAAACAACCGAGCACAGAATTACAGAGTGAAGAAGCAAACATTTTGCCAATGGGTAATAGTTTTAATTATGAGAGGTGCTACCCTGCTGCCATTTCCTTGGAGCTTTGGGGGAGAAACAGAAACTTCTATTAGTTCTGGTTCTACATTTGCTCAGAGAATAGAATCCTACAGGATAATGTTCCAATGTGACAGAGCGATTGTATATCTGACACCTCAACACAGTCTTGAATGGCCATTTTACTAATCTATAAGGTCTCCTGTTGGGGAAGATAGGGTGCATAAATGCAATAAATCCCATTGACATTGATCAACAGCTTTTTTTTTTTTATTGGAAAGCAAGTATCTTGGTCAGAAGAATTCTTTTTTTTTTTTTGAGACAGAGTCTCGCTTTGTTGTCCAGGCTAGAGTGAGTGCCGTGGCGTCAGCCTAGCTCACAGCAACCTCAAACTCCTGGGCTCGAGTGATCCTTCTGCCTCAGCCTCCCGAGTAGCTGGGACTACAGGCATGTGCCACCATGCCCGGCTAATTTTTTTATATATATATATATATCAGTTGGCCAATTAATTTCTTTCTATTTATAGTAGAGACGGGGTCTCGCTCTTGCTCAGGCTGGTTTTGAACTCCTGACCTTGAGCAATCCGCCCGCCTCGGCCTCCCAAGAGCTAGGATTACAGGCGTGAGCCACCGCGCCCGGCCTGGTCAGAAGAATTCTTGTGTGAGATATCTCATGTGTCTAAGACATTGAGAAAGTTCACAGATGGTAGGTTGGGAGATGACAAACATAGCAGGCAAGAAAATCAAAGCTGACTCCATAATAAATGTCTGTTCCTATAAGAAAATAATATCTTAGTTATCCAGTAGCTGTTTCATTCTCAGAAGAGTCAGAGTCAATTGCTACTATTATTTTTGCTGATAAATCAGCCACTCAGCAAAGGAAAAAGAAAAACAGTGCGCTACTGAGCAGAGCAGCTGTGTGAAGATGCTCTGCTTATGTACATGAGGAATGCCCAGTAAATGTATGATTTTGGAGGCTGGAGTACAAAAGTAGAGCAGCACTGCTTTGAATATTTACAATTCACCAGACTCGCAGTGACTTGAGCATAGCAAAATTACTCATGCTCTCCTTATTAATAAACTAAGGTTATTAAATACAATTCTTACCTTCCAATGTTCTAAGAAACCATGCTGTATTGACATCAGAGAAAGAAAAAGCGGTCCTTTAGCTTAAAACAATTTATGTCTAGGAGCCACCAACTTTAAGATCAAATAATAAATAAGAGAGCGAAAAAGATAAATTCCCTTAGTACCAAAAATGAAGGCCAGCAGGCAACTGCCAGAATCAGGCCTGGATTTCTACTAAATCTGACCCTAAAGCAGCTGGACTGAGGGGGGATAAATGGTCCATATTTAGTTGTATAACAAATTTAGCTTTGATGCAGGAACAGAATTTATCTGAAAAAAATAAAAAAACAGCAGAGAACAGCCCACTTACAACAAACACCATTGCCAAGGTAGTCTGTCTTCTTGCTTCAGAGAACTATGTTCCTGTTAATTAAAAAAAAAAAAATTCTACAGATGTTTCCTATCAAACCTGTGAAAATTGATGCTATCAGCCCACAAGTACCTTCCTCTTAACTCTGATTTTTTTCTATATCCTTCAAGCGATAAGAACCACCAGGAAACAAGGTGACAAGAAGTGAGAGCGAGCACAAAGAAATGGCAGGCTGCCTGATGAGAGTCGTAGTGATCAGGGTGAAGGGCCCTGGCTGTCACACATTGGGGGAATTATCTACTGGTTCAAGGTCCCAGAGAACCAGGAAAGGAGAGCAGGTGAGGATCCTACCTTGACTAATCAGAACCATGCAGGAATCTCAAACAGAAACCTAGAGTTGTGCTAGGACTGGTGTCCAGCAACCTTCTCTTCAGATGCAGAGCTGGTCATCTAAGTGGACTGTGGGCTGGGCAAGGGACAGCTATGCGTTTTGTATTATGATGCATCTCGCTATGACCTACCTCCTCTGTAGATTCATAAAGAGGCAAGAATGGGTTGTATGAAAAAACTACTGCAGAACAGGACAATGAAAACATCATTCTGAAGACTCAGGGGTGAAACAGATGTTTGGAAAATAGAAGAATAGTTTATATTCAGTTAATTGATTCAACAAATATGTATTAGGTGCCTGGTAGTATCCAGGCACTGATGGTCTATAAAAAATAAGACATACATAATTCCTACCTTCATACAGATTCACTCTAGGTGAAGATATGGCCAAATAAATAGGCATTATAATATCTTATAGTAAATTTTACAAAAAGGGAGTAATAGAATGCCACAGAAACACAATGGACACTTAAGAAATTCAACATTCAGTCTTCTTATTGAAAAAAAATTGAAGATCCATTTTAATAGAATGAAAGGTAAAGGAAAATTAAAAGTTTAATAATAAGAATGAACAATATTTAATAGGACAACAAAGTGACTATAGTCAATGATATGATATGGTATACTTTAAAATAGCTAAAAGAGTGGAATTGGAATGTTCCTAACACAAAGAAATGATGAATGCTTGAGGTGATGGATACCTCAATTATCCTGATTTGATTAATACACATTGTATGCCTGTATCAAACATCACATGTACCCTATAAATATATACAACTATTGTTTACTCATAATAATTAAAAGTATTTTTTAAAGTTTAATAATATAGTTGTCTTTTAAAAGTCTGTGAGTGCTGAAGTCAATTAAGCAGAGAAATAAATCAAAATAATTGCGAATCTAACACAAGTCTAAATACAGATGCTAAAAAGTATTTCTTAAAGGAATGAAATAGAAAATACATAAATTGTATGCTTAATATATTCAACAGCTTATATGAGCACAAGGAAACAAAATATTGATATGTCTAGTCATAAAAAATTATAAAAAGTGCAATTACACAAAACTTGCCATAAGAAAGTTTACTAATGGCATGTATTTTTGAAAATTTAATAGAATACTACGTATACATATAAAGCTTAAAATTTTAGTAAAATAGGAATTTTAAAAATTGATTTAAGGAAAATAGGTATTCAAATAATCTAATAATCAAGACAAAATATAGTTATCAAAGAATTGCTATTAAATGCAAGGTCACAATTCTAGGTAATTTTATGAAGAAATTATTTCACATTTTCATATAAAAGATAATTTTATACTGTTGTGAATGTTACAAAAGGTTTCAGCTTCTCAACTGATAAAGTCAGTGTAATCTTGATGCCAAAACTTGACAAGGATACCACATAAACTATAGACTAATTTCATTTGTAAGACACAAATTATTCTACACAAAATACTGACAAATCTTTTAAAAAAATTTTCCTCATGCTTTTTATAATACCAAAATAATACATATCATAACAACTAAAATAATTTTAAAATGAAATTTTAGCAACTAGTACCCTAAGGAATATTAAGAGAATAATATAGCAAGAGCAAGCAGGGTTCATTTCAGTCAATATCAATTGCTGAACATCAGAAAATTCATTAGTGTCTAGGAGGTCTTCATTATCTCAATACAATAGGAACTGATCTTTAAAAGTAAATTCACTTAAAATAGGAACCATACTTTTATGTTAAATAGATTTTTAAAATAAATAATTTTATTAGGAATTAACCTTTAAATAAAACTAAAATTTGTGAATTGTATTTGTTTTTATGTAACAAATGTAATTAGAATTGAAATTATGAGCTAATTTCTAGAATAAAATAAAAATGAATCAAATACTAAAAATTTAAAAAATATTTCTTCAATAAAATTATAAGACCATATTTTCACAATTATCATAAAAAGGTACTTCTGGAAAATTTTCTAGAGTGCTCCACTCATTTTTCCAAGGGTCTTTTGATCCACTGAGAGTCAAAGCATTTTCTCTCAAATGTATTTAATGTCATTGAACTTTTTGGTGTTTTCTTCAAATACTGACTGGTTTAAATCACTTAGACCCCTTGTATCAATGGATTTAAGTATGATTCTAGTAACTGTCCAACATTATTTTTGTTAATTTCATGAAATCATGTATGTATATTTTCACAACAATTGCTTTCAGTTTACAATTTATTTGCATTGTTTGATGCTTACTGTCTAAAAGCAATGAAGGACTTAATAGTGTAATGTTCATAAGAAAGGGACTAAATTTAAAAGAGTTCAGTTTGCTAGTAAATATATTTGTATTTCAATGACTTTTGCACTCTTATGTAATCTTATGAGCTCTGGGAGCCTGAATAACAAATGCTTTGATGAGTGCACATATTTTCCCATATCTTCTCCCTTATACACATCATCAATCTTTATTTCACCATGTGAAAGGGGAAAGTAGGGGAAATACATATCTCCAAAGTTACAAAAACTAGTATACAGAAAAAGAAATACCTAATTAGAAAAAAATCATGTAAAGTGGAACTACACAGATAAATCTTTAAAAACATTTTTATTTTAAATCCCAAACTAACACTTAATTGGTTAATATGTAACTACTAGAAACACTATCATTCAAAACCCAAGCTAAGATGAACTCAAATTCTAGCACTACTATTATTTAATAATGTTTTGGAAGTTCTGATCAAGTAACTAAGACTAGAAAAAAGTGAAATAAATTCTCTGGAAATTGATAAAATTATTGATATTTAAAATTAAAATTGATATTTAAAAAACAATTATTGATATTTAAAATTATTGATATTTAAAAACAATTGATATTTTTAAAAATCAGTTAAAATATTATTGAAATAATAAGGGAAATTTCTCTCCTATATAGTATCAGTAATCAGTTCTGTTGCTTATAAAATTTCTAAAATCATTCTAGGGAGTTATTCTATTTGTAATAGCAGCAAACACATAAAATGTTAGAATATTTAGCCAAATAATGGGCTTACATGCAAAGAAGTCCACAACTTTACTGAAGAACATAAAATTACAAATACATGTAGAAACAAAAACATTACTAGAAAGACTTAATAGTCAACATATTAATTACCCTAGGGTTAATTTACGTAAGTAATGCAATCATAATCCCTTTATGAGAAACCTCACAAAATAATTCTAATTTTTATCTGGAAGAATACATCAGTATTAAATTAGTCAGAAGAAGAAATGAATAACAAGTCATGAGGGAAACTTACATTATCAGAAATAAAAATTATAACAGTGAGGAATGACATCATTGGAACAGAATGGAAACTCTAGAAACAAGATATTTACACACACACAGTATAAGACTCCATGTGAATGATAACTGCTGCTCATAAAGTACTTTCATTAGGAAAGTACTGAATTAATAAATCATTCTGGGACTTTTTTTACTTAGGGAGGAATTTAACTATTATTTTTAAAATCAGAGTTATACAACAGGCAAATGGAAATATGAATCTGATGTTAGACATTGGGAAGATACATAAATTCATAATCTTTGAGAGTCATTGAAATTGTAGATTGAAATTGTAGGAGGGCCTGTACAAATGGAAAGGATGAGAAAGAAATAGACTGAGTACACAACTTGGAGGAATTATTATACTTATGGGTGGAAAAGAAAAGGAGCCAGTGAAGAGAACCTGGGTCCTCAAAGTCTAGAAAGCAAAAGGTATCAAGAAGGAGGTACTGTAAAAAAATGAAAGTTTCAGAGAGATTGAAGAAAATACTGGATTTGACAATAAATGGGTCATTGGGGTTTTGTGAAAGAATGGAAATGAGATTACAAAAGGTAAAGGAAAAAATAGATGTTAATTACATTCAAAGGTAAACTCTACATTTAAAACATTTGGCTGTGAAACAAAGGGGAGAGAAGAGATGACAAAAGCACATTTTCAGGCAATCATGCTAGGCACTTCCATGTGCCATTAATGATCTTAACCTTTATTTTTGTTTGCAATATTTTCATGCATTATTTTGGGGAGACATACATTTATTGGTATATAATTTAATAGTACAATTCACTCATTTTAGTTACACTGCTCTATGAATCAACAACAGTACACAGTCTTGTAAACACGACCACAGTCAAGACACAGAACATTTTCACGACTCCAGAAGGTTCTCTCCTGCTTCTTTGCAATAAGTCCCCATCCATACCGCAAACTCCTGATATCCACTGGTCTTTTTTCTGTCCCTATAGCTTTGCCATTTTCAGAGTGTAATATAAATGGAATCGTATAGCACATAGCTTTTTGAGTCTGGCTTCTTTCAGTTCACGTAATACTTTTGAGATTCATCCATGTTTAGAACGTATCCTATTTATTGCTGAGTATTGTTTCATTGTATGGGTGTGCCACAATTTCACCATCATCAAAATCGATCCTCACAACCAACTGTTGAAGAAGATGCTATTATCTCCACTTTACTGATGACAGAACTGCAGATCCAAGAGGTTATTGAGCTTCCTGAAACCCGTGGCCAATAGGAACCAGAGCAGGGATTCAAGCCAGGCCTATTTAACTTCAAATCCCAGGGACTGCATATTCTTCAGATACTGAAAAAGTAATTAAAAAGCAAAAAGGAGAAAAAGAAGGAATGACTGCAGGTTTAGAAGATGGGGCAGATGATTCTTAGAAATTTTATTAACAATTTGTCTCTCACTGAAAATCAAGATAAAATATTTGTTTGTAATAAAACAAACTTGTGCTTTTGGAAGTTTCATGTCTCCCCTACACCCTTTTGAGTGTTTCACTGTTTTAAAAGATAATATAAGAATTTGAGGGAACTCAATCCACTTTGCACCCCTGGAACGCTTTAAAGATCTTGAAGCAAATTGAACTTATGATTTGGATCTGTTCCTGGGGACATTTGCCACAGCCACATGCTTCCATCAAATGTACAGTACATGATCAGAAGGATTCATACTATAGATAGAAAAAGGACAAACTGCATTTGAATCTGTTCATTTCTAAATTTAACGGTTCATTTTTGTGTTTATGTAGAGCAGCATCAAAGCTCTGCTTTGCCAATACTGTATTTTATTTAATTCTTAGATTTATACTAATTCATCCATTGCCTGACTTCTGAATATCTCATCTTCTTACAGGAATGATTTTGTGCATATTTAGAAAACAAGTTGATCAGAATTCCTGCTGCCTTTGGTCTCACAGCAAGTTCCCCTCCTTTTTTGAAGATAATAAAGGCACCCTGCAAGGGCCACCACAAGGGAATGTGTTTCACATCACAACACAGATGGCTTGTTTACACCATTTCCCCTTCTCGTAGAAATTTTTAGGGATGAATTCAAATTTTACTTCTTATTACATTATGTGTCTTATAATTCCATTCTCATCAAAACCTTGCTTTGCCCTTGAAACAGAGTAAGAAACTATTCTGCCTTCATTCCTTTTAATATGTAAAACTTGACAGGAATCAGAGGAAATAGCTATCCCCTCCTAGCTGTTTGCTAACTTTTAAATAACTTTTTACTTAATCCTAGAGAGCATTCAGTGCTTTGATACTAACAAAGTGATGTCTAAAACCCCTCTCTTGAATTCTGGACCATTTATTTAACTCATTAAATGATTTGAATATCATCTTTGGCCCTATATATAAATGTTTCCGGTCAGTCTTTTTTTTTTTTTTTTTTTGAAGCACAGCATTATTGATAAAAACTAGACTGATGGTTCTCAGACTTTATCATAGCTTAGAATCACCCAGAAGCTTTTAAAAAACAGTGATGCCTGGGCCCTGTCACCACAATTTCTCGATTAATTGTTCTGGGGTGGAAGTGCCTAAGCATCAGAATTTATCAAGTTTCCTCAGGTGATCTTAATAAACAGCCTGGGTTGAAAAACCCCAGCCTACAATCTATAAGCAAACATTCAATACGATGCCAATAAAGGCTTTTTTTCTCAACATTTTTATAAAATATGTGCTTACCATTTAAGGTTACAGGAGTGCATAGATGTGGGAAGGTTTCCATAGTGATGAATATTTATGGAGAGAGTGGTAGCTCTCCTATCGTGCATCCAACAGGTTGGTGAGAGTGTTTTGCAACCTTTTGTAAGAATACAGTATTTATCTAGTTCCTTGAGAGGTTTTTATTCTAGTATCTTACCCTGAATGACATTCAGTAAGCTCTGTTCCCAAAATTAAAGAGCAATCCATTCTCCAACGCTAAAGAACCCACCCAAACAAAGTACACTTCCATTAGAAACCACAAGCCAGGCTGAATCACTAGCCACCTTTGGACCAAATAAGTCTTTGTTAGGAAGGCTGTCTTGTGCATGTAGGATGCTTAGCTGCATCCCTGGTTCCTACCCACTAGATGCCAGCTGCAGCCCTCCAGTTATAAAACCAAAAATGTCTCTAAACAATGCTAAATACCTTCACAGGGACAAAATTGTCCCCAGTGAGAAACACTGTTCTGAGCATATAATGTAATTTTATACCTAGATGAAAATGTTTTTATCAGGATCATTACTATTGGAGCATCGATATGTGCCCACATGCTGTCATACTCATTTTGAAATTAAATATCTGGAGTATTAAATATCTGTTCTCAAAACTGTGGCAAAATGTTCGTTCTTGTCAAATTGGGCCATACACTGTTATATCAATATTACTATAAACGTTTAAAGCATCTAACATGAAGGAGACTCTGTTCTTATCATTGTAGGGTGTAGGGTAGCAAGGAAGACAGGAAATGTAAGGAAAAAAGGTAACAGCAACACTAAGTGCTAGTACTAGAACCCTCTTTCAAATGCCCTTTGTCATCCTGGAGTTGTATATAAGTAAACAAAGACAAAACTTGCCACATTCCTAGGAGATTCTATTGATTCAATTCTTTCTTCATTTTCATGTCGCCTCAGACTTGAACAACCCATGCCCCACCATGTGGGTTTAGAAGATATTAGAGGTAGAAGAAATTAGCTTATTGCTGTCATTTATCCTTACCTTAGTAATCATCTATCTTATGAATTATTGACACTTTGAATTTTTCTCCCCAAAAGCAATTGTGGATAGTGGCTTGACTGAAAACCTGAGCCCCAGTGGCCTTACTTGGATCTTTACATTTCTTGCCACTATAATTCAATCAATATGACAATTGTTGAAATTGTATTAATCATATACCAACTAGGAGAAAGGTAAGATAATATAATCTACTATAAATATATGCATTTAATAAAGAAAGAAACATTAAAAAAATAGTTAAGAACAGTGGGAAAGGTATATGAGTTAGAGCAACTTTCATTCTGAAATCCTAGATGTTAAGGGGGAGTTCCAAATATTTCCCAATTTTAAATTAAGACCCTGGAAACAAGGGATTTACTCTAAATGCTCAGTGAGTGGGGAATGCAGTAGTTTGTACTGCAATTCAATAAAGGAAGCTCTCATTAAGGGTAAAAGGCAGATGGAGACTTCACAGAAGATCCGGGAATTTATCTGGTTTTTATAGAAAAATTAAATCTTATACGAGTTTAGAAAGATGAGGAACTCTAATGGCAACAGAAGAGTAGATAATGTCGAGGAGGACAGAGAAAGAGCGAGAGAGAGAAAGCACGGGGGTGAATTGCTGCTTTAGAAGAGTCTTCAGAAAGATTACACATGTACAGACTGTATTAAAGCAGGATGAACACTGCCGGATTAAACCAGGTTTAAAACTGTGGAATGGGGCCGGGCGCGGTGGCTCACGCCTGTAATCCTAGCACTCTGGGAGGCCGAGGTGGGAGGATTGCTGGAGGTCAGGAGTTCGAGACCAGCCTGAGCAAGAGCGAGACCCCGTCTCTACTATAAATAGAAAGACATTAATTGGCCAACTAATATATATAGAAAAAATATAGCCGGGCATGGTGGCGCATGCCTGTAGTCCCAGCTACTCAGGAGGCTGAGGCAGAAGGATTGCATGAGCCCAAGAGTTTGAGGTTGATGTGAGCTAGGCTGATGCCACGGCACTCACTCTAGCCTGAGCAACAAAGCGAGACTCTGTCTCAAAAAAAAAAAAAAAATGTGGAATGGAGTGAATATAAAATACTGACAGAAGAGCCATATTGGAAACTCTGTAGGTACATGGGCCAAAAATAGAAATCAGTGTTCATGTATCATGAGATGAGGCTGAGGGCGCTGTGTGTGTGTTTGTGTGTGTGTGTGTGTGTGTAATCATATACTACTGTTTTTATTTGATTGAGATAATTACAGGGTATGTCATTATTTTTCATAGAGTAAGAATGCTGTTTGGGATTCAGGATCCTGTCCAAAAATAAGGACCCATTCTCTCTCTCTCTCTCTCTCTCTCTCCTCTCTCTCTCTCTCTCTCTCTCACACACACACACACACACACATGAAAGCACAGAACTGGCCTGGTTTTTCAAGTCTAAACTGTAAAGCATCTTTGTCTGATAGCATAAAGAATTCTCTTCAAACCCTGCATCAAAACAAGACAATACAATAAAAGCTACATATAAAATCACATATACTATTCATTTCCAAATATATATATATACATATATATGTATATATATGGAAATAAATGTGAAGATTCACCTAAACATGTTTACTGCATATGTGTGTGTGGATGTCTAGTATGTATATATTAGAAAGAAATACCGCATTGTTATTCTGGAGTATTTGAATTATGAATACAAGTGATGGGCATATTTTTATTTTACTCTTTATATGTACCTCAATTTTTCATAATTTATCATTATTTAATCATTAAATATATATCATTTTATATTTTAATCATTAAATATATATATCATATATATAATATATATATTTAATATATATTATATATATATATATATATATTCTGAGCATCACTAATCCAAAAATTTTAAGTGTTAAATACTCTAAAATCCAAAACTTTTTTTTTGGCTGGGGGATGGGCACATGTGTAGCTCTGGCTTGGGTGGTGCAAAGGCAGTATGTGCAACCAAACGTTTCGAGCAGTGACATGACGCCACAAGTGAAAACTTCCACACCCGACCTCATGTTACAGTCAAAACAGAATCAAAACTTTGTTTCATGCACAAAATTATTTAAAATGCTGTATAAAGGTACCTTCAGGCTATGTGTATAAAATATATATGAAACATAAATGAATTTCATGTTTAGACTTGGGGCCCAGCCCCACATATCTCATTACATATATGCAAATATCCAAAACTCTAAAAAAATACTAAATCTGAAACACTTCTGGTCCTAAGCATACCAGATAAGGTATACTCAGCCTATAGCAATATTAATAATAATGATGATATTAATGAGCGAGGCACTATGCTAAATCTTTGTAATACTTTGTCAAGATTATCTCATTAAGTTCTTAAAACAGCCATTCATGTTAGATCTTATATTAGCCTCATAGTGCAGGTGAGGAAAATGAGGATTAGAAAGGTATTCCAATATACCAATTGATATAGTTTAATAGTGGAAAAGCTAAGGCTGCACCCAATCATTGTAACTCAAGAGCCTGTAATTTTAACCTTGGAAAGCACTGACTCCCTTAATAAAAATAAGATGATGGAAATTTGAGAATACATGGTTAAACCTCAGAAGAGTACATTAATTCCTGTAAAAGTTCTAATGCTCTCTCCATTCCTCTACATTTATGCCAAATTTTATTTTCATTAAACGCAAGAGGAATTTCACCTATTAGCTATGTGGTCTCGTGTTCTTTGTAAGTCGTCCCCCATCATTTTAGGGATGTGTATACTCTATACAGAATTTACAAGATGCTGTCCCTTCCTAAAAATCAAAACCAATATGTATTTTTAATAGTTAATTTCATTCACAGGCTGCAAATGCAAAGTTAAGAATGACTCTTCTGTGTGGTGACTACATGCTCTTGAAGAACATTAGTTATTTCTCAACCTTCTCTACTATTACACCAGTTATATATTAGCCTAAATGTCACTTTTCATGAATTTCAGGAACATAATTCAGCATGTTACTGACTCAAAACTAATAATAAAGCTAAAAGCTATATATTTACTTTCAGACATCACATTTTAAGCAATAGTACACTATTTTTTATTTTATAAAAATAACCTAAATGTTTTCCATTTCACTTCCAGTGTTTTCCCAAAGTGAAAACTGACTCATATTTTACATGTAGTAAGATTTCTAGGACAGTCTTTATTTAAACAATTAGAACTCTATGGCACAAGACAGACTGTGTTCAGCATAGCAGATATAGAAGCAAGATGTATTATAATTCCAATTCAAGTCATTATTATATATCACAGGGGTATAACAAAAATTTTGAGGATCACATGCTATGCATTAGACTATATAATCAACCTAATTGAGGCTAAAATTAAATGTAATTTAAAATTATAGGAAAGCCCTTCATATGTATAATCCTGAACCGATCAGTAAAGAAAAATTTTTGAATTTTTTAATATATATGATACTAGCTAAAAGATAATCTGACATCAAGCAAATCTAAAACCAACATATATGTGTGTATACACATATTACATATGTGTATGTATACATATATATGTGAAATAAATATTTAGAAAGATAAAGAAAGCTAAATATTTTTACAATTTTGACATTTGTATCTATTTTGAAACAAAACCCCTAATAGCTATTTTTCATTCCTTTTCTGAAACAATATGCCACTCATTGCTATGGGACAGAACAGTAAATAAAAGTCAGAATATGCAATAAGTAAAAGGTTATGTGGGTTTTTAATATTCTCAGTATCGTGGAAGTTTAGCTCTTAATTATCAAATATAGACTATCTTATCTACTGTGGCTTGTTTGACTTTAGCTGGAAATAGAAAACAGATTCAACTTTTGGCTTAGAGTTGATTATAATATTAATGGACAAGAATATCTGTTGTCATTTTCCATATTTAGATAAATGACACTCATTGTATCATTAAGGATATGGCTGAAGCATATTCTTCTTGATTGCTGTTTACTTTTTTTAAAAAATGCCTGGAACAGTTTTTTTTTACTCAGTGAAAGTATTTCACCCACAATCACTGTCTGAAGTCTCTTACAATACTTTTAAAGCTTTCAACTTTGAAAGACAGGGCAAGGCTCATCAACTACTTAATGCAGTAGCATCTAAGCATTTTCATTATGGCTCACAGTAAGATATATTTTATTTTGTGATTCTATACAAGCATCTGTTTTTATGTATGTGAAGATAACATATATCCTGAAACTTAACACTGCTTCACTTTACTGACTGCAATTCACTCTAGTAATTTCAATTCCTCTCTGTTCCACATTATTATATTTTATTAAAATTTTAAAAAGTTGGTTATGACTAATTTAATTGATTTTAAAACCCATAATGGGTTGCCACCATGGTTTGAAAAATACTGACTTCTTTGTTTAAAGTAACCACTTTTTCCTGTAATCAAAGATGATTTCTATTATCTGTAAAACTTCTTGGCAGATTTGGATCCATATTAATCAAATACATTATGCATGATCGGCATAAGCTTAACTGACCTATCTCTGACCTATTACAGTGACTGAGACAACTACTGCATTTTTGGGTACCTAATCAGAAAAGCATAATCTTACATATGAAAATTTATATATTTATTTAGGCTATAGGCATATTTTATATATTTATCTAGTCCAGCAACTAGAAACAAATGGACTTTGAAATTTTAGGTTCCTTATCTTCATTGTTAATGATAACATCTAGGTCTATCTTTATCCAAATGAAATATTTTGGAGTTTTTACATACATGAAAAAAATCCATGTTTGGGATTTTTTTACAGGCATTAAAAAGATGTACTAGAAATCATTTCCTAACTTGAACCCATGACTTCCAATTTCATCAGTGGCCCTAGATGATTAACTTTCCTATTCCTTTTGTCCCTGTATATTTATACAGACCTCAATTGGTGTTTTAAAAATAAACTATCAAAATACTTTGAGTTTTTTTTTCTATGGATGAAATACACTTATTCTCTCAGTTGGAAGTTATGCATATTTTATTTGTAAAGGTGATGCTACTATCATTTTTTTAAATAAAAGGAACATATTAGATATTAACAGCAACAAATTCCCAAATAAATTTTCTTCTAGTCATCTTTGAATCTAAATTTTTAAAAATGTATTTGTGGGAGGATAGTATAACTTAATGAAAATTGGAAGGAAGGAGAAGAAAGAGGTATGAGCAACAAAGGAGAATAAAAGAATAGGTGAATATCACCAGCAGCCTGTATTTAACTTAAAATTGTACAGATGGTTGGAGAGCTGGTTAAAAGTATTAATTATTGGATGCTCATCAGTAGGGCCCTGGCTCATAGCAAGGAAAGCAGAAAATTTTTCATATGGAAACAACCCAAATGCCCATCAATACATGAGTGGATTAATAAAGTGTAGTATTTATATACCATGGAGTTCTACTCAACTACAAAAAACAATGGTGATCTAGCATCTCTTATATTATTCCGGATAGAGATTGAGCCCATCCTCCGAAGTGTGGTATCACATGGATGAAAAAACATGCACCACATGTACTTGCCATCAAACTGGTACTAACTGATCAACACTTAGGTGCTCACATGGTAGTAATACTCACCGGGTGCCAATCAGATAGGAGGGTGGGAGTAGTAATACTCACTGGGTGCCAGTCAGGTAGGTCAGGTGCAGGGTAGAGGGGTTGGGTGGTAAACCCACAGCTAATGGAAACAGGGTCCACTGTATGGGGGAAGAACATGCTTGTAGCCCTGGCTTGAGCGAGGCAAATGCATTTCATGTAACCAAAATGTGTGTACCCCCGTAATATCCTGAATTAAAAAATAAAAAAATAGGTGATGTCAAAAAGAAAGAAAAAAAGAAATAGTAAATGATGATACTTAGACAGAATTCTAGATCACACAAATGAGGCTACCAAGGGCAACTGGACCAGATACTCCAGGACCAGTAACTCCAGCCTTGGGAATTAATTCTCCCAGTTTTATCCAGTAAACTTAAGGCAGAGACAGAATCAAAATCTCTTCCACCTGCCCCTGTGCTGATGTTTGCACCATGTCAAAAGTTTCGCTACATATGTGTAAACTCAAAGAATAATAAAATATAGACCATGTCCTTAGATATTACCCCTGCCTGACACCTAGAGTGTATTTAAACTTAATTTATAATTATCTTAGTAAAATATGCTTCTAATCCACTTTAAACCCTTTTAGTATTAATAGTAAAATTTCAAATTATTCTTGATTAGTTAAGAATGCTGAGACAAAAGTATTAATTTAATTTTATAATTCCAGTTACTGTCATAACTCACATTCACTGCTTCAGCTATTAATTGTGTATATATCTAATTTCTTAAAAAATAGAGATAACCAGTCTTAAAATCAGAGACAATGACTATTTCCTCAATAGAATTTGATGTGAAACACATTCTCAATGCCAAATATCTTATGTTCTAATAGTAAAATCAATACCAATGAACTGACCTTTACTCCCCCAACACCTGATCTTGGAAACAATAGTTAATGCTTGCTTTTATGCAAACAACTTTTAGCCCTTTGTCATTTGGCATGAAGATCTCATAATTGTAAATCAAGAATTGTGTATAGGACAGAAACAGAGCCAGTTCCCAAGGCATTAGAAATATTATCAGCAAGAAGTTTTGGGGGAAAGCAAAACTAGATCCAAAGCTACTGATTTTCATTTAGAACACAGGGCTGTTCCATAGAATGTCATCTTTCAAGTAAAATCCCAGCAGGATATATCCATTTGTAACTGTGACAATTAACAGTTTCTATTTCCAATTTGAAAATTATGAGGTAGATGGTGATGATTATGATGAGTATTTACTCAGGTTATTTCTGCCATAAGACTTTCTTAGTTTTCTACATCGTCTCTAGAGTATGCTGTGTTCTTCTCAAAGGGAAAACCAAAATTGCTTTATTAAGTGACCCTTGAAAATTCCCCCAAATCCCCATTTGGTTTGGATTTCCCTTAATTTATTCTAGGATGAGAATATAGCAGAGGAAAGCATATGGTCCTAATAGATATTCAGACCAGATGTTAGTTGTCTAATATGTATCCTAGTCCTGAATGGCTGAGCAGAAGAGTCTATAAGAGAAGATGGAGAAGTCGTTAACTAGAGACCTTGGCCATTCTGCTATTCTCACCAGTTTACAAAAGTTAAAAGTTCCAGATTGCAGTACCTCCGGTTCTGTCACCTTGAATTTCTAGACAATGTTAGCAGCATTAAACTTGTTGCATGTACACATGAAGGGAGAGGGGGAACCACACCTGAGATCAGATCCCAGGCATGTATTAGAAACAGGTCTGAGGACCAGCTTCAGTGTTTAGCCACATCTCTATTGTCTGTACCAAGGAACACATAAAACCTCCTCAAGGAATGAGGTATTCTCCCCTCATTCTAAACTAAGGCATATCCCAGAAACATTGTCTTAATTTCTGTGACCTAACACAGAGCTTGTCACCCAACAGGAGTACAATATATATTGATCGAATAAATTAATTGAAGCAAATTTATGCTGGCATTTTTGGAGACCAGTGCTCCAAATGGAAGTGGACAGCTTGAGTTTCAGCAATGTAAACAAAATTTAAAAAGTTATATTAGGTGTACTCCTTGGAATTATTAAAATCAGTTGTAGTTTTGTTATTAGAGTGATTGTATCTCCTTTGTTTCTTCAAGTGGTAAGGCACACTCTTACTGCAGAGAAAATAGTTTCATTTAACACACAAGACATTGAAAGAAGCTTTTGAAGCCCATATACTTAAGTACCTTTAAAAACAAAAATCACAAGAAGTTATCTATACTAGCAGCCACCACAGAGGTGGAATAACAAGATTTGATAATCAAGTATTAAATCTGTAGATTAGGAGTGTAAATGATCTTTCTTTTCGGTTGTTGAATACTACAAAAAAAAATGAGTATGAAATGAAACATTTTACACATGGATAATTATGAAGAGAGACACAAATATGGTACAAAATTGAAAGCCTTCTCTTTCTACATAGAGAAAAGACAACATTGCCCTTTACAGGCCAATTGGAAAGACTTTTTAATGAGAAGTATGGTTTGGAGGATAAATACTGTATGTTATTGTTTTAATCCTTAAAATCTGTTTTTACTAATTGATAATCGCTGGCAAGTAAGGACTGTTAGTGATAAATATAGTTATGATGCTTCCCTCTTCATTTGCAATGAAAATCTGGATTTAAAAAAAAATTCTAATCAACAGGAGCTGGAAAGAGAGAATCAAGGTCATGCACTGCCTACAAAATTATACATGCCATTCTAATGCTGAAAGCACTGGCATTGTCACAAGCAGGCTGCAGGCTCACAGGAGCTCTTCTTAAATGACAACCTTTCCTCCAATCATAAAAGCTTTTAGGGTCTTGTCTTTTGAGTTCAATGAGATAAAAGAATACATCCAAGAAAAAGATACCATAGCAGTCCTCCTGGAGATAATCAGCAGAAACTGACTATGGTTTTATTGGGAGAGTCTCTGAGTAGTCAACATTGACTGGAACATAGAGGGCCCTGCTTGGAAAATTCGATAAGAAGGGAATCCTGCATGTCCCCAAAGAGGGAAACGCAGCAAACACCCTGGAGCTGGAAACATCCTAGTGTGGATACCTCTGCTGGGATAAAGGACTATGGGCTCCCAGTTCTTGCATCTCTCCAGTTGGAGTCAAAGCCCCTTGGAGAGACTTCAGGGTGGCTGAACTTAGTTGTCTCTCTGCCCTAGAACTAGGCTCTCCTTAGCAGAGGGAGAGGAGAAAATGGACCTGGCTCACTTGGCTTTCTTAGTGGGATGCCAGAATCTGGAATTACCTTCTTACCAAAACCACACATAATGGGTGACAGATAATTTTCTGAGCAGCTAGAGTGCCATAAGGAAGAGGATAGGATGCTGGCAACCAAACACCCAACAGTGTCCAAGACCAAAATAAAGTACTTATCATCCAACATGGTATACCTCAAGCATCAGAAAAAGAAACCTACATCTATGGCAGTAATTACACAGCCTAGAAAGTGTGCAAAACCCTAGAAAGATAAGTGTGGGAGGGGAAAGGGAAATTTCATATGTTGGTCATTTGCTTTAAAGAAGACATTACGGTAGGTGGGTAGGTGTAGTACATGCATTCACTCATTCGATATTCACGATGACATAATTAAATGGGTCCTATCAATTTGCCCATTTTAGAGATAAGAAGACAGAAACACAGGAAGATTAAATAAGCACGCAAATATTAAAAGGTGAAACCGAAGGGTGAATTTGTGCCAGATTCTAAAGCCAACACTCTTCCCACGCTAATACACGTGCCTATGTCAGAGTCAGGGCTCTGCCCTGCATGCAGGAATTGCTACTTTATACCAAGCCTCAGAGATACCAGCTCTGCAAGAAGGGCTGTCTGGAGGGGAGAAAGAATAACTGAGAGGGAACTTGGCAGGAGTGGAGGAAGATGTCTGTAATTTTATTCTCCAGCCAGTCATGAAGGACTGCTTACTTTATGCTAAGGAGTCTGGGCTCTTTCCAGTAATGGATAAGGGTGTAGGAAAAAATTGTAAAAGAGGGAAATATACAATTAGATTTTTCTTTAAATGCTATTCTCATGGCCTTTTAAAGAAGGAATTTGATGATGGCAAAGCTAGTGGCAGTGATTTCAGAAAGCTATCACATCCATCTATTTGAGCATTTATAGCAACAGTGAACATGGAAATGGAGAGTAGATGAAATGAGAAATTTAGATGAGTTTGTGGAGACTTGATGACCAATAGAATTTGGTACATGTGGGAAAGAAAAGCAGATTTCCAGATTTCTGGCTTAGGTGCCTGGATAGATCATTCCCTTAGATCAATGGTTCTTATACTCTAGCATGCAACAGAATCACCTGGGGGCTTGTCAAAACACAGATTGCAAGGCCCTACCAGAGTTGCTGGTACAGTAGGTCTGGAATAGGGCCCTAGAATTTGCATTTACAACAAGTTCCCTGGTGCTGCTGATATATCATTTAAAAGCCTATGAAGCAGGATTTATTATTAGCTCCATGTTAGAGAAGAGAAAAATCAACATTTAAGAGATAGATATTAATTAATTTGTCTAATATCAAACAACAGTTTCACTCCTATGTCTATGCATGTAAACACTATGCACACTGCCTCCCAGCATACCGGATAAGAGATGCAAGGAAAATAAATTAGAGTTTGGGTGGGAGACAGGAAGTAGACCAGGGTAGTAGGAATACGGGAGAAAAATGAGTTTAATTTTAATTATGTTGAGTTTGAGACCTATAGGAGTTCGAAAATATGTGTATACAGAGAGGGCTAGCTTAGAAAGATAGATTTAAAAGGTAATTTCCACATACTTGGTAAATGAAGACATAACTATAGAGAAGATCATTTTTATAATGAAATTATGAGAAAATGTCTGAAGATGGAAACATATGGAATATCACTTTTTAAAGGACAGTCAGGGAAGCTCATAAAAGAAACTGAGGCATAAAAATTAAACCAGGAAAGTTTGATATTTAGAAATCAGAGGGACTAAAGTTTGAGAGAGTTATAAGATGAAATTATCCATTGACAGTGCTAAATGCTCCACAGAAGATTTATGTAGAACTGTTTGAGCCCACCCCTACCTGTCCCTCTGAGGCAAGGTCTGCTGCCACACCTAATTGAGTTTCTCTCCTCTTCATTCTCTGGACTAAAATTGTTAAATGCTCTGCCTTCTCATATCCTGGTCTGTAAAAAGAGACACCCTACAACCTCTGTGGAAAGCAATATGGAGATACCTCAAAGAGATACAAGTAGATCTACCATTTGATCCAGCAATCCCATTACTGGGCATCTACCCAAAAGAATAAAAGACATTCTATAAAAAAGACATCTGCACTCGAATGTTTATAGCAGCACAATTCACAATTGCAAAATGTGGAAACAACCCAAGTGCCCATTAATACATGAGTCGATCAACAAAATGTGGTGTATGTATACCATGGAGTTCTACTCAGCCACAAAAAACAATGGTGATATAGCACCTCTTGTATTATCCTGGATAGGGCTGGAGCCCATTCTACTAAGTAAAGTATCCCAAGAATGGAAACACAAGCACCATATGTACTCATCATTAAATTGCTATTAACTGATCAACACTTAAGTGCACATATAGTAATAACATTCATCAGGTGTTGGGCACATGGAAGTGGGGAGAGGGGATGGGTATATCACTCCTAATGGGTATGGTATGCACAGTCTAGGAGATGGCACACTTGAAGCTCTGACTCGGGTGGGCAAAGGCAATACATGTAACCTAAACATCTGTACCCCCTAATATGCTGAAATAAAAAAAAAATTAAAAGAAAAGCCCTCTACAAGGTTTTTATGCTCCCTGGCATTGGAGAACACTGATTTAGAACAGTTGGAATGCCATTCCCCAATTACTTCAATTGAGAGGCCAAATGTAGACCCTGCAAAGAGTTCTGGAAGATATCTCTGAAAACAAAACAAAACAAAAAACAAAATCCCATCCCCATTCCCTCCATAAGTCTTATACTTTCTTATGAGATATGATGTTATAGTGATGGAGGTAATTTAAATGGGAGGGGATTTGAGAATATTTTGTAGTGTGCAAACAGGAACTTATTGATTTAGCACATTTTCATGTAAAACCTATTAATTGCTAAACACTAAGGAAATAGAGCTAAACAAGTTAGTCATTGTACCTACTCATAAATGTTATGCTAAAGACATCACATCATCTTCCCTGAGAACATCAGACAATTGATTTACAAGAAAGATGGGTCTAACTCCAACAAATTTCTCTGGAAATGTAAGTCATGGTATTTGGTACATGAACAAGTGTTCTATGAAATCCAAAATTCTTTCCTGTTTATTTGCCCTCCAGATATTGTTATCAACTTTTAACCAATTTTCTCTGTGTGTGCATGTGTGTAGGTATATACATGCACCTATACTGTATATATTTCCAAATACTTGTCTTTTATAACATAATCTTCATTAATTTGAAACTATATTTATGTTCTTATTAAAGACACAATAACTAGGCATAAGCAATCTATATATCCATCCATGGACTGTCCAGCCTAATAAATAAAACATTATCAATTCAGATAAGGCCCCCATGGACCCTCTCAGATCTCATACCTGACCCTTTTCCTGGGGGATAACCATTATTTGTTCCTTATCAGTCCATGGATTTTTGTATGACTTATACATTTGCCTCTATCCTTAAGCAATATGTAGTTTTGTATGCTTTTAAATCTAAATGGATGACATAATAGTGTATTCTGTAACTTGCTTTTACTCTTCCTCAACATTATTTGTTGAGTTTATTTGTGAGATTCATCCATGTAGATAGGGATAGATTCAGTTCATTCATTTTTTACTATTCTATAGGCCTCTGCGTGATATCAGAATTCGTTTGTCTATTCTTTAGTTGATTGGCATTTAAATTGTTTCTAATGGTTCTCTAGTATAAACACTTCATACTTGTACGTGATTGTACATTTCTCCTTTTGCATGGAAGGAGTTTCTTAAGATAATATTCTAAGAGTGGAATTGCTTAGCTTAGGGTATATGCATCTTTACAAAATATTGCCAAATTTGTCTCCAAAGTGAGTTTTCAATTCCCACAAGCAGAATATATTTAATAAGATTCTGTCACTCCTCATCCTTACCCATATCTGGTATTGTTGTGCAGTTTAATATGGATGAAATATGACAGGGAAGAGTTCCTTACTGTGGAATTAATTATATTTCTTTATTTCTAATGAGATCAAGAATATTTTCACATTTTTATTAGTCATTATGGTTTTCTTTTGTGCAAATTTATATCTTTTTTATTGGCTTGGTCTTTCTTTATTTGTTTTATTTCTTCCTTCTTTTCTTCCTTTACTTTTATTTCTAGGAGTCTTTTATCAGTATTGTATCCTTTATAGTGATATGTATTATATAATATCTTCCCCAGTTTGTAGCTCATTTTTTCACTTTTTAATATTATCTTTAAGTGAAAATTTTTTTTAAAATGTAATATATTCAAATCTATCAATCTTCTCATTTAGGCTTTGAGTTTTTTATGTTATTTACGAAATAGTATCATGTGGATACAAATATATTCTCTTTACATTTTAGAGTTTGTGTTTCATATTTAAGTCTTTAATCTAGATAAATTTATTCTTGTTGTATGGTGTGATGCAGGCATCCAATTATATTTTTCCCTATAGGGATAACTAATTGTTTTAGAAATATTTAGCCAGTAGTTCATATTTTCCCACTGATCTGCAATGCCATCTTTGCTTTACATCAAGTCTCTACATGTGTGAGTGTTTGTTTCTGGGTTCTTTATTCTACTTGTCCATATCTGTGCAAATAACATATTGTGCGAATGACTACAACTTTATGCTAACTCTTGATATATGATGAGTTATTATCTTGCTCTTCTTTCTAGAAATATTTTGGCATTTGTTGTTTGTTCTTCCATATAAAGTTTAGAATTAGAACATCAAATGTTATTGGATTTATAGGTTAACTTGAGAGAATTAACATTTTTGACCATCAAATAGTTGTCAATTTTGTTATTTATTAGCCTTTTAATAAAATTTTATATTATTTTTTCCTAAAAATGATAAATATATTTGCCAGATTTATTTCTAAGATACTGTAGTTTTAAAAATTTTATTTTAATATTATACACGTAGTCAAATGTCATTTGCTAACTTTGGCTTTTGGTATAGAATATAATTAATTTTATAAATAAATGCATTTACAACAGTCCTGCTAAATTCTATTAATTCCTTTTCAAATATTTATTTATTTATTTTAGAGACAAGGTTTTGCTATGTTGCAAGATGGTTTTCTGGTCTTGAATTCATGGCCTCAGGTGATCCTCCCACCTCAGCCTCCAAAGTAGCTGAGACTACAGGCATGAGCCACAGCACAAGGCTTGAATTCCCTTATTAATTCTAGACATGTGTTGATAGAGTCTATTGGATTTTATCTAGCAATTTTAAGTTCCCAAATCAATGCAAAACAAAATAGAACTTAATGCCAAGTCCAGTAGAAATTTATAAATTCCTTCTTCATCTGCCACTGTCATGTTTTATTATTATTATTATTTTTGGAATGATGGAGTTTTAAATTTATAAGTCTGACTAATAAACCAAAAATTCATCTTAATTCATTCAAGGTTTGATAAATTTTGTGTCAAATGCTTTGCTTGAATTGTCATACATATAAGTCTCTCTTCCTCTTCATCAAGAAAAATGCAGTTCTCAGACTTTAGTGACACAATTGCTTCTACAGAACTATTTACTATGCTTTATTTAGCAGATTATTAAAGCATTTTGTTTTTGGTTTTGGTTTTTGCTGCTGAGACAGTATAGTCTCAATAAGGGAGGAGAATATAGTATAAGAGGCTTGAAGAGCATGGTGAGGTTTTGAAAATACTATTGTGAAGCATGGGGGAAAAAGCTGTAAGTATTAAGTACTTAAGAGTATTAAGTACCTTAATGCTGAGATCTTGACTTGGAGGAAGTACTTCTGATCTGCCATTTTTGTGTCATAGTAAAATATCCATACTTTTACTATTGTGTTAGTCCCACTATATTACAGTTATTTTTATATGTTCACTGTTACCACTAAACTGGAAGATATTCAGGTTGAGGGCCATGGTTTTTAAAGCTTCTAAGTTTAAAGATGCCTCTAGTCCAGAGTTGGGAATATGGCCGAGGTCGGGTATGCAGGAAACTTACTTCCAGGTTTTTGGTGCATAACATTCGGGTCTTCTTCCCCATTCTTACTGTTACATCCAGCAGCTTTTAAGATTTTCTCTTTGTCTTTAATTTTCAGCAATTTCATCATGGTGCTTCTAGATATGAATTTATTATAGGTATACTGCTTGGTGCTTATAGTATTTGTTAAATTTGTTTCTCTATGTTATATCTCAGCTATTTGCTCTTCAAATGATATTTATTATTTTCCTATTCTTTTTCTGGGACTCTAATTACACATATGTTACCCTCTTTCTTTATGTCATAAATATCTCCTAACTTCTTTCCTGAAAACACATTTTTTTCTCCCTGTGCTTCAGTCTGAATATGTTTTACTGAGCTATCATCTAGTGCACTCTTCTTTCCTTCCGCTTATCTGCTCTACTATTAAAGACATCTATGGGGTTTCTCATTTTAGTTAGCTAATGGTTTGGGAATAGTATATTCACTTGATTCCTTAGTATAGTAAAATCATCTCATAAAATTTGTATCTTAATATTCATTGTTTTAAATATTTTGTTTATTCCTAACTAGTGACTCCGATATACAGATTTCTGGTAAATTGCTTTTATTGTCCATTTTTATCTTAATTTCTGGTCATTTAATCTTATCTCTCAGAATGTTTTTATTTTTGACTGTAGGTTAGTTTATATAAAAAATAACAGGCTATTTGAGGGTCTGAGGGATATGATCTATCTCTGGAGAAGATTTAATTTTGCTTCTGGTGGGCATATCACTTTAATTCAATCTGGGATTAAGCTGAGCTTTGATCCCTAGTTTCAGTCATTGCAAGGACTTGTCTATTTCATTTTTTTCCTCTCTCAATTAAGGTATAGCTCTTTAGGGGGTCTCAATAAAAAGGTTTAGTGGGCCCTGAACTCCAATCATTTTTTTTGTTAGTACACTGAAAATGCTGAAAGCTCCATTTATTTTTAGAGCCTGTTTGCCATTACTTGATAATCAACAAATACCTCCAATGTAAAAGCAGAGCTGAATGTGAAAATCACTTCTCTGTCCTTCCTTTCTCTCTGCTATCTTGTCAAGTCAAGTTCTTGGTGCCTTATAACTTCTCTTTCAAAGAGATTTTCTACTAGTCTTCAGTGGAATGGTTGTTCTGGCCTAATCTAGTTACTCATATCTGGAAGCAGAAGTGTAGGTTTCATTTTATATTTTTATTTTTTTTCTAGAAAGAATAAATATTATAATGCTAAATTCAGTTAAGCAAGTTGCAGAAGTCTCAAATGTTACAATATAAGGAAAAATATCTTAATGCATTATAACATTTTTCATTAAAAAATAGGCTGTGTTTTTCAGCAAAAAGTTATATTTTATCAGGCTTAGGAGATAGGAAATTACTTAATACACTATAGCAATATTTGCCCCAATAATTGGGATCAATTTTATGTTGAAAAATCCTACATTGGTACTAATGTTTTTATTACTATTATTTAAACTAAAATAGTTAATATTTCCAAAGGGTTTGTTACATACTAGAAACTATGGAAGATACATGATCAGTCCTTAGCAAAATCAACTAAAAAAAAGAGGTTTTTTGAAATTATATCAGTGGCAAGTCACCAGAGTGATGTTGTCAAATCAATGTTTCAAGCCTTCTTTTACTATTTCAGAGGTAAAATGAGTTAGAAAAGATACAACTTAATGTATTTCCTGATTGGTATATCCAGCTATGATGCCACAGACATATTTTCTGTAGTAATTCAGTCTGCACATTGTTACATTCAATAGCCTAACTCAGCAGCTTTACATGTGGTGAAGAGTATTTGACCCTGCCCCATCTAGTCACTGCCTTACATGCTCTGAAACTTCTGAGTTAGAACTCCAGAGTTCGGCTGTGTACAACCTGGCATAGTCCCCCAGCATCCTGAGCAAAAGTTCTAAGTTGAGAGATACACAGCTTGAAACCAACTCACGACCTGCCCAGCTATTCTACTTTGGAAAAACCTGCATTGTTGGTGATGCAAGAGAAGAAAGATACAAAGGTATTAATCAAATTCTGATTCAGAGACCAAGGCTTATTAGACATAGACCTACTGGGAAGTTCATCAATTATTATATAAATTACAGTCTCTATGGTAAATGGGGGGATACCCATCACTGTCACTTCTGTACTGTCCTTCCTTTCTGCATGGTCTTTTAGCTCACACACTCGCGCGCGCACATACACACACACACACACACACGGTGTCAATACTTGGAGCTATGGTAAAAGAAAGGAGAATGACAATTAGTTAGTTACTTTTCATATTTACTAGTTTATATCCTCTTCCTTAGGACAGGAAGCTATAAACTAAACCCATCTCCACCTTATGGCTCTTAAATAAATACAATAAAAATAAAATTATCTCCAACTCAAATCCTACTCTTTCACTTGTTTCAGATAAAATCAAGGTATTTATAGTTGCCACTTGAAAAGAAACTTCCTTGGTTCCTAAAAACACAGCCCACATTTCCTCTTGAAACACTGTGATATTAAAAAGTAAGTATAAGAAGCATCTAAATGGCTAATCTAATAATTTTCCTTTTTTTTTTTTTGGTTTCCCTAAACTCTTTGGGGGATTTTTGTCAATTATGCAATCTAATTAGAGTTTATTAGGTTTCAATAATCATTAGAGCTACTTCAAATATTTCCCAATATTTTATAGAGAAACTTTATAAAAGTTTTTTTGAATGGTGAATAAAACATTCTGAATGGCAGCAAGACTACATTACTCTGGGCAAGAACTATTAGTATATTAAAAATAAGCATTAGAGTTTGGGGAAGAAAATGCACAGGGTATAACATTTTTCATGTGGCTACAATGAAGTAAGGGATTTGAAGGCAAAAACAAATCTGGCAAATTATAAGTTAGGGTAGTAATTCAAGGAAGTCATAAAATAGAAGACTTTTATTGCACCATGGAGACAGTTTGGTGCTATTAGTGGATTAAAAAGCATGTGGGACCGTGAGGCTGGAAAAAAATGGAAGCTTGAAAGAGTTGGTGGGTTAAATATTAACAAAGAAAAGATGTTTACTGACAGTTTCTGCAAACACACTCTAATAAATAAGATCCTCCAAGCACTCAAAAATAGAACTGTGCAAAGCCACAAAAATCCATGCTATTGATCTTCCCACCAAACTTGTTCTCCTTCAGCAATGCATGACTTCACTGTCATCAGAATTTGTGTTAGTCCTTTTAGAGAATGTTGCCAACATAGTCAAAGCTAGTAAAAATAGAAAAAAAAATAGGTGACAATTTTGCACTTGTCTTTAAAAACTGGCTACAGTGCACTGAAAGCAGTGAAGTGTGCTAGAAATGTGTGAATGTGAGCTTCAAACAGACCTGAGCTTAAATTCTCAAGTTGCACAAGTTAGCCTCTCTGATCCTCAAATTCCTTATCTGTAGAACTGAGATCAACCCATACATTTCTCAAGATTGCTCTTTAGTGCTTCTTAAAGTTCAATGTGCATATTAAACATGTGGAGAATCTTAATAAAATGAAAAGCCAATTCTGTAAGTCTGGAGTAGGGTTCCGATTCTGAGTTTCTCACAACCTCCCAGGTGACACATGTCAAGTGTGAGGCTTTGAATTCTCAAAGCAGTTAGTGTGCACTTAACTATACTGACACTTAATTTTAATAATAACGTTTTCTCTTTTTCCATGAATTTTTTCTTTAATATTTCTACATTACTCTTTTGGGGCTTGTAAAATAACCCTTGGGAAAAAAAGAGGAGAGGCAATACTATCCCAAAAGGAAGCGCAGACACATTGCAATGAATGGATGTGTCCCTGGTCTCAAATAAAGGGGAGACCTAGCCTTGTAAGAATCATTCACTGGGTCTTCAATACTCCTGACTAGAATTTCTTGATTTTTTCATCTTTTCAGCTGACCATGCAGCCCTCAACTTAATAAAACAAAGGGAACCAAAAGCTTTATTTAAAAAAATTGAAACTTGTTTACAGTGCCTAAAAAGTCTGATTTTGAAATAACCACATTTCTAGACATCGGAAAGAGCTTAGTGAAAAAACATTTTAAATTCTGCCAACCACACGTAAATAAACTCTTTAGAAGACTTCACGCAAGAGCCTTGGCAGTGGGAGGAGAGGAGGATGGAAAATTACCTATGGGTTACAATGTACACTATTAAGGTGATGGGTACAACAGCGCAGACTTCACCACCGCACGATATGTACATATAGCAGAATTCAACTTGTAGCCCCTAATTCCACAAAAATGAAAAGACAAAAAAAAAGCCTTCAAAAACAAACTAACATTAAGTGATGCTGAGGGTTAGCATGAAAAATCACTTGCAATAGTCTTTTAAGAAAAAATAAGCTTCTCTAATAACAACTGGACAATTATCTGAGGTATAGCAGGTTTCAAATGGTTGTATTTCCCACTGTAATAGTTTTGCCAAAGAAAAAGACTATCAGGTACTGATTTTACAACCATAGTCTAGCATCTTTTCATGAATTATTTTTATCTTATTAGTTTCATAAACACATTTTAGTTCCAATATTAAGCAGATGCTGCATAGAATGTCTTTTTTATTCCATTTTATCTTTTGGTGCACATGTTTAGAACTAGGTAAGAATAATTAAAAGAAAGAAGTAAAAATTAACTCTATTTGAATTTAGCATACTCAAATAAAATGTGCTGAATCAACAGAAGGTATTTTGTTTTCTGTAAGATGCTAATAAAATTATAAAGTACACAAGGGCTTGTAGTAAAAGAATGAAAAGCTAAATGTCTAGGCACACCACAGAGTTTAGAGAAAGGGTGTAATAGCTGTGGGTTGACAGTGAGACTTTGCACAGCATTGCATTTTTTGTTTTTTGTTTTGTTTTGTTTTTTGTAAAAATGAAACAAAATATAAACTCCAAAGGGTTCCCTGTCATTGTAATTGAAAATAATAGCATTTTCTCTGTTCTTGTGGGAGAAAAATATGCTTCTAAAAGCATTATTTAAATATATTTTTAATTTTATTTAAAAAAAATTAAGGTGGCTATACCCATACACTTGTATTTCTTCCTAAAAAGTTGGTGAAGCAAAGAAGGAAAAGCAAATTATTGATATACACCATAGTCTTAACCATACCTGTGAAGGAAACAATGATATTACCATAGTCATAGTGTTGTGGTAAACCTGAAGAATCTGTAGGTCACATGGGCAGAAATAAACTACCATCTGCTTCTACCAGCAGGTGGATGAGAAAAACATACAGCCTTTCTCACTAATTACCTACAACAGCATCTAACTCTAAATATTTTGCATGTAGAGATTTCCGTTCTATGTTTATAAATACACATATATGACAAAGAAACACTTATTTTAAAGATCTTAATATCTTGTTTGTTAAGCAATTAGTATTTAGGAGAGGGGCTACGTTGACAGCTCTGCAAACAGAAGTTTCCGATTCATCTGCTAAAGAGGTACTCACATACCTTGGCAGGCTTCCTCACTCTGCTTTGTTGAATGGTTTGCCCATATTCCACATATAACTACTTTGTCTTTCCCAAGCCATCTTGGATATCTACCCCAATAATCAATCTATTAAATATTAGAGTAAAGGTGAAATAATTGTTCATTCCTTGAATCATGGGAGATGCCAATTTAATGTCAAAACATTTTATTTGATTTTATTTTTCTCCTGGAGGCACCTGTGCTATTTAATCACTTCAACAAATAATTACAAATGAAGCAAAAAATCCAATCATGAGTTCCAAGAAAATAAAATGTCCTTCAACCATGATCCATGAAGGTGCTCTCATACTTCTTTAGCATAACTATGCCTCACTTTAAGCAATGTCTGTTGACAGCAAATTCTGGCTACTCACTGAAATCTATCATTTTCTCTTCTTCCTGGGAAGAGCTGCATTACATTTTGCAGACTCCCTTGCAATTAGGCATGGCTCTGTGACTGAATTTCAACCAATGGAATGTGAGCAGTCATGATGTGCATCACTTTCACCTCTCATCCACTAGAAACTTCCATGCGTGTTCTTCCATGCATTGCTCCTTTTCTGACTGACCAGAATGGAAGTGACCATGGTGGCCATGAAATATAGGTATAGAAGAAACCAATAGTGTGACTGCTGAAATGCTAGACTTTTTACCCACTCAGGGTTTTTTCTGAGAAAAAAAAGTCTACTGTTTTTGAGACATTATACAAACGGGAATTCATTGTTATAGAAGTTAGTGTTATCCTATATAATACAGATAGCAGTCCTGAAATGTTTGAAAATCAATTTGCTGTATATTTGAGTAGGATAATGATTAATTGACCCAAGATATTCTCCATTTATTTTCAATATATCAGGAATCTCTATTAAGATTGTCCTTAAAAGTTCATATTAATGTTTATATCTGTTCATTTTTTGAACAGAAGAATATTATTGCCACTGAGAAACAGGATTTCTAGAGATAAGATAAGATTTCTAGAAATAAGTTTATTGACCATGGAAGCAAAAAAATCAAGAAATTGGTGTTTAGATTATACAAGCAGATGAAATAGACTTAGCAAATAAAAAATAGAAAATTCCCAGTAAAATTTAAATTTCAGATGAACAACTACATTTTTTTAGCATAGTATGTCCAAGATGGCATAAGAGATAAAGTGGGACACACTTATACTAAAAAAATTTACATCATTTTTCTTAAATTCAAATTTAACTGGGTGTTCTACCTTTTATCTGGAAACTCTAATCAGAATGAATATAATTAAGACACAAATTCTTTTACTGAAAAATTCAGGTTGAATTAAAAGATACTGGAAAAATAAAAAGGAAAACAAATGTTAAAATAAACTTAAATGATAATGGAGTATAGAAGTAATATTGTAAATAAACAGATAATACACTCATAAGAAAACAATAATTGAAAAGGAGAAAAATATTTGCATAAATGATGATGGAAACATCACATAATAGAAAAGAAAGACCTCAGAAGAAGAGGAATCATAGATTAGTAAAGACATATAATAGTAAAATTGAAGAACAGCAAAGAGAAAGATATTCTAAGGGCTAATATCTAATTCTAAAACTAAATTCTAAGAAAAATTCTAAAATAAATTCTAAGAAGTCCTCAAATGGAGGGGGAAATTTTAGATCATACACAAAAGCAAAAGAACCAGAATTCCATCAGGCAATTGGGACAAGAAGATAATTCAACATAATCCTTAAGATCAATACAAAAGCCACTGGCTTCAGGAGCAAAGTAGCACCACCAGGTATCTCGCCAGATACTCACTTACTAGTAAGACAGCCTTCATTCAAAAATTCATTAATTTATTCAACAAATATTTAGTAAGGTTTTACAATGTGTTCTCAGCTAGGCATTGGTCTCTGTAGATCCTGAAAGTTTACATGCAAGAGCTTTGCTTAAATCCCAGTGTACTAAAGGAATTGCATCAGTCTGTATTCCGATAATACTGGTGTTTCACAAGTGCTGAATAAGTTTGTTAAAAGAAAAAAAAAAGGACACTTAGGTTGGGAAATGACACATCTTCTTAGAGATTAATATTGCATGTTACATAGAAAAGACTAAAAAAATCTAAAAAGAAATTCAACTTTGTTTAACCAGCACTTCATATTCAACACAATTGACCACAAAATGCTTTTCTTTTTCAAGAATAACAAGTAACATTTCTAGGAACCCCAGCGGTCTAGGGAACCCAGTTTGGGAAAATCAGTGTTTTTGTTTAAAAAAGAAATAATGACTCATAAGTTTCTTATTGAGTGGATCATATTATATTTTTCAACAATGACATTCAAGCATATAAATAAAGAAAATGTACAACTTCTCTTCTTTTTGTCATTTGTTTAAGCATTTTTCTTATTTAATAGTAATTGGCTGTGCTTTTGCAAAACCAGTCATGAGAAAAAAAAAAACAAAAAAACAGTGAAGCAACTAAAGTTGGTGCTGAAATTTATACCCGACAGTACTTAACTGTAGAAGTATTAAAATTACTATGGTACACATGGGGACTCACAGGCACAGGATTTACTATCACTGAAATCACCCCTGAGTAGCTGAGTACATTACAAAACACAACACTATAAAGGAGCCTGCAATATGGGAACAATGTGCTAGGAAAGCGTTTCAGTAAATAAAGACTCAGTAGATTTTATGGCTTTTGGTAATACTTGCCACTTAATACATTTTATAAAAATTTGCTTATTAAATGTGCTTATTTTGTAGGGCAAAATAACACATCTTCCCATTTCTAACAGTGATGTTGACATAGGTTTCAAAAAGCTGCAGCTGCAGTCTCTTCCTGGACCGCCTTCCCCCACTTTATTACAATATGTGTTGTGCTGAAATTTTCAATTCAGCTATAAACAATCTACTTTATCAACGACATGGTTTTGCACTTTTTGAAATGGTGCTTTGAGGCAGATAAATGAAAATAAGTATGGCAGGGTGCCAATAAAAATTCTGCAAACTATATCTTTAGTGCAGTATAAACTAAGGCAGCACATTTTATTTATTTATTTATTTATTTATTTATTTACTGTTGATTCTGAAATCTATTTTTATCCTTACAATAGCTGCTTTCTTTATGTTGGCTGTTTGTTCTAATCTCAGCTGACACTTTTAGATAGTAATGGCTCACGCACTTTTAATTAATGCTAAAAGATTTTATTTTGGAAATCTGGCATCTTTTCAATTGTTATATGTGTCTACAGGGTAAATGGAGTTTAGATTCTGAAGTTTAGTAGATATTAAAAGTGCCATGTATTGCCTCAAACTCAGCCACTTTGAATGTATAAGGCTCAGATTCTAAACTGAGATCTCTTCACTCCAAACATTTTCATGTAAAAGATGATTACATACTTTCAGGATTCTTCACAAACTTTTCATTAAAAAGATCTGCTAAGTGAAATAACAATGAAAAACAAAAGTCATTATACGTTTATGAAACAAAAAAGACTGTGAAATTGAATTTCTCAGATTCATATTGGTTTGGATTATGAGAAATTCAAATTCTAGTTTAATTCTCTGTAAGTAAATTTCAATTTTATGCACACTAATTAAAAACTTGTCATTTGATATTAGTTTAGAAATACCCAATTACTAAATACATTCTAACACCATGGGCTTTCAATTCTAATAGGAAGCCATTAGGGATCTCTTTTTTGTAATTAGTAATTTTATTGAGTTTGTGGTCAAATCACATATGTCCACGATCCAAAGTCCTCCACAAAACCTAGCAAAATTTTATTCATTTTTAAATTATAATTAAAATGATTTGTTTAATAAGCTGAGAAAATTGAAATTAAGACAGGTCATAAAGTTCTAACATTGAAAACCTGATTTTAAATGGGCTCAATATAATTGCTTGCAAACAGTAAAAAATAAATAGCAGTGAATTCTATTTTATTTCTGTTTATCTTTAGCTTATAGTACCTGAAATATGAAAAATGATCATGCCAAAATACTTTATAAATTCAGCAGTCTAAGAGTTACTGGTCATTTATTACTGGCTACAAATCCAACTGGAAAATTATTTGATATTTTTATGACACAGTTACATTTATTTGAAATTAAATATTGTGAAAAGTAAAGCTTTAACATATTTTCCCTGTCTCTATCAACAGGAAATAAATGCTCTTATTACCATGGGGAATTTCTGGAAATTCAAATATTCTTGAGTATTGATTTAATGGCTTTGATGGTTTTATGTAGTCTCTTTTAACATATATATTTTAAATTATAAATTTAGAAATATTTATTAATTAAAGTATTTAGATCCAAGGAATTACATATTAATATAATAACATTGATACAGCAGCACATTTTATATGAGGACTCACAAATTAGGAAAATTCTAATCATAAGAAGGAAAGGAAGCATAAAATACTTTTATGTAGAAAAATGAATGCCATTGGTGAATAATTCTAAATGACATTTCAAAAACAAAGTAAATTTGGACACAATGCTGTGACATCTACACTCTCATCATACTTTGATTTCCAAGTCAAAATTGTACTAGAGCCATTCTGCCTTGTATTTGAATACAAAGAGGAAATAAGAGAATTCTGGAAAAGCACAGAGAGCTGAATTCCCCAATTACATTGGGAGCAGAATTAAGGTTCATTTTCACCCACATACACACAGCAAAAGGATTAAATAAGGAAAATATAAATTAGTTATTTATAGATAACAAATTACAAAGTTATCTCTGGGTTGTCCCATAGCCTGTCTCAGTTACCCCTGACTCTTTAACTTCCCCCCATTTCTCTTCTCACTACTTCCTACTCTTCTCACCTCTGAGGCATTCACCAAGAACTTTTGTGCCTACTTTGTGTTTTTCCCTCCTTCCTGTCTTGTGTAACCACCACAGTTGACTATGTCACAAACATCACCCAAGTCCAAGGATTCTGTAGATTTTTAGCATGTAAATGATAGGAATGGGCTGATAGGACAAGAGTGTGATGTTTGCCACAAACCTCTGGCACTGACTCCTCTGTGTGCTAGAATCCAACCACAGGGTACTCACAATTTCCTGACATGCTGTGATCCATGATTCTGTCCCTTGGCATACATACTGTACTCAGGTTATCTTGAATGATATTCCCTCAGACTCAAACTGGGGAAAACTACTCTTATTGAAGGCCCAGATACATGTTGCTTTCTCATTAAAGCATGTCCCAGCTGCAGGGAGCCAAACAACTATATATTCCCTGAAGTTTGATAATCACCCTGTTTACATAGATCATTCCTCACTCGATTTTGAATGCTTTGAGGACAGGAATCATACTTTATTAATCTTTCAGCAATGTGGTGTTCTAAATATTGCTGAATAGGTAAAAGAACAAAAACCAGGATTCAATTGTGATTCAGCAAAGATCTTTTGAACACTCGCATAACACAGATATTGTTTTAGGGCTATAGGCGGCATGAGTCAAACAAGACATAAAACTAGTCCTCCTGGAGCTCACAGGAAGGAGCTTCCTCCTGGAAGACCCAGGCAGGACAGCCCATGATAAATGCTACAGCAGGTACTTGGCCCCCTGTGCTGTCTGTGTTCAGTGATGTAATTGCTCTTACATAAGGCACAGAGAAAAGTACAAGCCATCATGTCATCACCAGGAGGGAACTTACACTGTGTTATGCACAGTAAACCCATTTCTTTTCTTTTCTTTTTTTTTGAGACAGAGTCTCATTTTGTTGCCCAGGCTAGAGTGAGTGCCGTGGAGTCAGCCTAGCTCACAGCAACCTCAGACTCCTGGGCTCAAGCGATACTCCTGCCTCAGCCTCCCAAACAGCTGGGACTACAGGCATGTGCCACCATGCCCGGCTAATTTTTTCTATATATACATTAGTTGGCCAATTAATTACTTTCTATTTATAGTAGAGACAGGGTCTCGCTCTTGCTCAGGCTGGTTTCGAACTCCTGACCTAGAGCAATCCACCTGCCTCAGCTTCCCAGAGTGCTAGGATTACAGGCGTGAGTCACCGCGCCCGGCCAAACCCATTTCTTTTCATCACCAGAAAAGCTGTAAGATGTAGGAGATATTATCATCCCCATTTTACAGATGAGGAAAATGGGACTTAGAGGGGCTAGTTACTTGCCTGTCCAGTTACCTTATGCAAATGGCACATTCAAGATTTGAATGCAGACTCCAAATCCCACACACTATGAATCTTTCTGAGGTCAAAACATTTCATTAAAAAACAGTTTGTTTTAGAAGTACTTTCTAATGTACTTCTTTAGTAGGTACCTCTTTGGCAAAATTTTTATCTGGATTGTATGCAATCCTTAAAATAAACTCTGGACAGAACAGGTTAATTAACAAATTCAATATGGCGACACCTCAGCACAAATGTTCATAGAGTGAATGTATTCCCTTTTCTAGGGTTTGGCCACACTGTGTTTAAATAACTTAACTGGCAATTTGAGCATCTGGTGTGTTTATTTAATCTCTCAGCATTTTAGCATCAGATTCTAAAATAGGGAATTATCGGTTCCTACTTCCTCAATCTTATGCTTTTTAACACTGGAAAACTGATGCGATATCCTGAAAAATATATCCTATAAATATCCCAAAGTGGCTGCTTTTGCTAAAAGTAGCAGGAGTAATGGCACTATTAGACAGATGTGACCATTTTTAAACTTTTAGGAAAGATACACGTTATTGCTTTGATACAAGACACCTTGTGAGAAAGAAAATAATATGCATATGCACAATTTAATATGAAATTGGATTCTCTTTGCTTTGTACACATGAAAAATATTATTGGAGGAGTAAAAGATGTGGGTGAATAGAACTGTTAAGTTGACAGGGCACATAGAATTGATGAATGAACTATGCCAAAAAAAAAAAAAAAGTTCAAATATGTGCAAATGAGACTTTGGCAATATTGCCAAGGTCAGAGATGCTGAAGAAAGTGTGCTGAGTGAAGAATAGGCCTGCAGACAGGGGTCACCCGGAGATGCCTCTAGCCTGACCAACCCTGGCCATGGGTTTGTTCTACATTCCAGTTGGATCTCAGCCCTCCTGCCCCATATGTCGACCTTTTTCACTTTTATTATGTGCCATCGCTCTACTAGACATAGAAGACACAATCTAGGAGAAAGGGAAAAGAAAGCCTGAACTTTGAAGCTTGTAAATGAGCTTGCTGTGGAGAAGCTAGTTAATGCAAATGACATGACCGGCAAGCCCAGGAAAGCTGAGCAGAAGGAGCCTGGGAGGCCCCGTGCTCTGCACCGGCACGTGGCACACTCACTGGCACTAACAGGGCTTAAGTATTCATATCGAGGGGCTGCAAACCCCTGGGCAGAGACTCACCATATACACACTAGATATGGAAAATGTATGAGAAAAAAAGATTAACTGACAAAAAGTTAATTAAAACTGCTCTGATTATGAGGTAGAATTTAACAATTACTTTAAAAAATGCATTGTGACACAGTGCAGCACTGCAGCTGAATTAATCATGAATGAGGAGAGCAATGTTTAATTTTTGTGTGCATGAGAAAAACACTCAACAGATTTGACAATTAGAGCAGGGTAACAGCACTGCATGGCACAATGCGAGGCGGGTTTTCCCAGTGGTTTTTTGGGAGGGAGCTAAGCAGATGTGCTCAAATATTTACAAATGCACAATATTTGCACGCTCTTCAGCTGCCCACCCTGCTGATTTCACAAGAAATCGCCTTCAATCTGGAGGCCGCTGTGGGAGTGATGTGCGCTGTGTCTCACACAACTCTGGGAGTGGCTCAGCCAAGGCCCCCTGCCACCCCCAACCCGTGCACTGGGCGTAGGAGCAGAGAGAGCCCCTAGGTTCTTGCAAACACTCTTCCAGGATTCACTTTGTCCCATTTAGTGGACGGGGCGTGCAGTCATTACAGGTGAGGCAGGGGCTGCGCTGAAATTGCTGCACTTAACTGTTCCCAATGAGCATTTCCACAACTCACCAGCTCTGTTTAGAAAGTTCACACTGGAAGCTGAGAGGTAGCCTTTAAGGACCATAAAATACCTGCCAGCATGGCCCTATGTAAATACTCTGCTTTGCAAATTTCAGGTTGATCAGCCTGGATATTTAATACACAAGAAGTATTTCAATTAATACTACAGCATGGGCTTTTTTACTGTTCCTCAATTTTATTGAGCTATAACTCATATATAATTCATCCATTTAAAGTATATAATTCAAGGGTTTTTAGTATATGTTGTGCAGCAATTACCACAATCAATTTTAGAGCATCTTTTCTCACTCCACAAAAGACTCAATACCCTTAGCTACTATTGGCCAAACCTCCCTTTCCCCAACACAAGGCAAGTACTAATTTACTTTCCCTGTACACTCACGAATTCTGGATATTTCATATACATTGAGCCATAACATACATGGTCTTTAGTGACTGTCTTCTTTCACGAAGCATACTGTTTTCAGGGTTCATCCATGTTGTAGCATGTGTTAGTACTTCATTCCTTTTAGTGACTGCATAATATTCCACTTGTGAACATACTAAATTTTGTTTATCCACTCATCATCAATGGACTTGTTTCTATCTTTTGATCATTATGAATAATGCTGACATGAACATTCATGTATATGTTTTGTGTGGACATACATTTTTATTTCTCTTGAGTATATACCTAGGAGTAGAATGGCTGGGTCAAAAGGTAACTCTATGTTTAGCTTTTTGAGAAACTGCCAGACTGTACCTGCGTCATTTTACATTGCTACCAGCAGTGGATAAGGGTTCTGATTTCTCCACATCCTTTCAAACACTTATTACATATCTTTTTATTAGAATATTATTATTAAAGTCATTCTAGAGAGTGTGAACTGATATCTTATTGTAGTTTTGACTTGTGTTTCCCTGATAGCTATTGATGTTGAGCATCTATTCATGTGCTTATTGGTCATATTTTTAACTTCTTTGAAGAAACGTCCATTCAGGCTCTTTTCTCATTTTGTAATTATTATTTATCTTTTCATTACTGAGTTGTAAGAATTATAATATATATGGGTGTATGTGTGTGTGCATATATATATTATATATACAATATATTCTAGATAGAAGTAATTTTCTCCCATTCTTTGAAATTTCTTTTTACTTTTTTACTAATGTCCTTTTAAGCACAAAAGTTTTATTTTGATGAAATCCAGTTTATCAATGTTTTTCTTTTGCTGTATGTGCTTTTGATGTCATAACTAAGAAACCATTGCCAAATTCAAAGCCACAAATATTTACCCCTATGTTTTCTTCTAAGAGTTTTATAGTTTTAGTGCTTACATTTAAGCCTTGAATCATTTAGAGTTAATTTTCATATATGTTACAAAGTAGTAAATCCATCTCCCTCCCTCCCTCCCTCCCTCTCTCCCTTCCTTCCTTCCTTTCTTCCTTCCCTCCTTCCTTCCTTCCTTCCTTCCTTCCTTCCTTCCTTCCTTCCTTCCTTCCTTCCTTCCTTCCTTCCTTCCTTCCTTCCTTCCTTCCTTCCTTCCTCTTTCTTTCTGCATGCGGATATCCAGTTGTGCCAACACCATTTTGAAAGAGCCTGGACATTTAAAAAATTACCACTCCCTTTAACTTTCATGCCTTTTCTAATGCGTTGTCTTTATAACACTCCACACCAAGCTTTTGGGGGTGTGAGAGAAAGGATTCCTAATGATGTTCTAGTCATCAGTACATGCCTGCCCCATTTAAGCTTCCCATCACTGCCACATTCCATCTACCATATTCTTGACATATGTCCAATAACTCTTCAAAGGACAAGCTTGGGAGTTTACATCACCCCCAGGGTAACCCTTCCATGCAGGAGTACAGAAGCCTTTACCTTATGGGGACAAGCTCCAAGCTGGAATCTGCCCTCCAAAGTTCTCCTGGAGAATGAGGCTGGGCCTAGAACTTCATTGGAAGTTGCACCCTGTTTGGCTTCTTCCCTTCCATTGTCCTCCTTTCCCACTGCCCTCCCCCCAATTCCTGTCTTCTCTTGGGGCACAACATACTTGGACACAAATCCTCACCTCAGGGTCTGCTCCAAGAAACCTGACCCAAGACAAAGCAGTACAACTACTGTTTAGATGAATGAGATTTTATTAACATATTCCACATGCAAAAGAATGAAGTCGGCCCCTTACTATACATAAAAACTAACATAAAATGGATCAAAGACCTAAATGTTAGAACTAAAACTCTAAACTTCTTAGAAAAAAACATGGGAGTATCATGTAGAAAAATATCTGAAAAATAAGAGACACTCAATTAATGTCAATTGTCACCATGGTGGTGGTGGTTGTTTTAAAAGCTATTCACCACCCCAAATTTCTAGGGTCAGCTGCTGCACATGACAACCAATCAGTGAGTGTTTTGTATCAAATTTTTAAACTTTGTTATTGTTTCAATGTATTTTTCCCTATTTTAAGAGGGCTTTTTTTGAGGACTTTGAGATTAAGGGTACATTCTGCCTCTTTATCTATAACATTCTAAGACAAACTTAGTTTGAGTTAGTGGTTCCTATTATCCACTAAATAAATAAATACAAACTGATGTTAATCAATTCTGGTGTCCTAATATTACCTGATATTATTAAAATGTATCTCAGAGAAGGATGGTATCTAACATCTCTGAAAAGCTATATTTTCCCATAGTTCAGATCAAATGTTTTATCCCTGGAAGGAAGATTTTCATTAAGTGGAATATATTTTACTCCTTTGTTTTCAACAAGGTAATGAAAAAGAAGATTTAGTCCTATTAATTATCTTTAGGAAAGCACAACAATTATTTGTATGTCATGAATAATCCATGGGTTTATCAAGGTCAAACATGAGTTTATTTCCTTGTTCAAGATTCCTTTCATAAATTCTGTGATAGATTCTTTTGTTTGTGTTGCTTTCACTGTAGGGATGAGATTCAAGTCTTTAAAACTTTCTGTTCATCTTCTTTCTAAAAATAAGTAACGTGGCAACATGTTAATAATTCATCTTCTGCCATCTATGCTATGGCAAAATATTCCTGAAGAGGTATTTATACTATATTGGAAACGTATCACTAATAGTTAGAATATAACTAGTTATAGCAAATACATAAAGGACTATTTCTTAAGGGTATACATAGGATCTATTCTAACAGATCAAACAAAATATTATGCAATTATCTAGTGACATGAGAATTACAAATGGTTCTGAGTCTTATATCATTTAATCATATAGCAATCATTCAGAGTTGTAGTGGTAAGAATACTCCAGAGAAACAGAACCAAAAGAACATAGATATAGATGTACCTATAGATAAAAATATAGATGAGGGGGTTTATTATGGGAATTAGCTTATGACATTATAAGTGCCACAATATACCACCTGTAAGTGCAAGAACCAGGGAAGCTGGTTCTGATGTACAAGAGCAGGAGAAGATGGGTGTTCCAACTATGGAAAAGAGAGTGAATTTACATTTCCTTTACCTTTTTGTTCTATCCAGGCCCTCGATGGAGTGGGATAATGCCCATCCACGTTGGATGAGTGTAGATCTTCCTTCCTCAGTCCACTGATTGAAATGCCAATCTCTTCTGAAAACACTCTTATAGTCATACCCAGAAACAATGCTTGACTAGCTAACTGGATATCCCTTAACCCAGTCAACTTGACATCTGAAATTAACCATCACAAGGGTATTTATTATTTATATTGTTTTACAGCTAAAACATTTAAGGCTCAGATAGACAAAGTGGCTGCTGTGTTTGGAGATAAACAATACATGAAATAGCTGGGCTTGGCCCTCCTTAGCGTGTATTTGTTGCTGCAAAAAGTCAGCTGTCCAGACAAAGACTGCATTTCCCAGGCTCTTATGCCTTCAGGTACAACCATGAGACAAGATTTTCTCAATAGATTGTGAGAAATGACGAATGTCACTTTCAAAGTAAGGTTTTTAAGAAGTAGGTCTGCATTCTCCTTTAGCCCTGTACTTATTCACCATCTGGGCCCCCCAGGATACAGCAATCACAAACGGGAGGAACCCGGATCCTTGTACCCCTGCAGAAAGGAAAACCACCCACCCAGTAGGACCATCCACACTGAATTTACCTCAGAACCCATGCCTTTCACCATTAGGTAAATCTGCAGTGGTTCTCAAATGCCATTGTGTGTATAAGCTCCAATACTCCATCCAGTACAGGATGCAATAAATACAGATCTCTGACTCCAACTCATAGAATACACTTCTATGGGTCAGTTTGAATCAGCACCGTGGGTAATTCTGTAGCAACACCATGATAGAGAAATGCAGCTGAGGTACCCACAGCTGCCCCCACCGCCTCCCCCGCTACCTTCATCAGACTGCAGAAACTACTTGCCTCCCTTCTAGATCAATGTCGTTCTCAAAATACCAAAACTTTTTTCGCAATGAATATACTTATTATTTATTATGTAGGAAATAGAAACTAGAAGGAAAAAAAATCCTCCAGCATCTACTTTTCATGCTCCCAAGGATCTCAAACATCAAGGAAGGAGCATCAGGTGGCTTGTCTCGGGTTGTATGCCTCGGTTACTACAGACAACATCATGAGGAGGAGATGTACGTAACGTGGAAGTCTGGATCCTGTTCAAAAGGGGGCGCACAGCCGAGGAAACCAGAAAACACCCCAAATCCACTGTTACTCTCAGTTATCACAGAAAATAATATAAGACAAGGAGATTATACTTCAGGATTTAAATAATCTGATATTATTATTAAAAGATTAGTTCAAAAGTTGAAATACATTTAATATTATGATGGAATTAATTAATGCCTAGTGATCCATATCCATTATTGCTGGCTTAAGGAAACTCTAGGAATAACGATGTAATTCTTACTCAGAACTAAGAGCTAGGTTTTCAAAGAAATATCCTGAGCTGGTAAGCAGTTGGTGATGTTAGAAATGTGAGTGCATTGACAAAATGTTGAATGGGGAATTCAAAAATTTCAATGGCTTAAAGGGAAAATCTTCAAACTTTCTTTTACTGCCAAAGAATACTTGGAAATATGGAAGAATATGCTGAAAAATTTGGTCATCATTAGCAGAGCCAGATCACTTTGTCTGTGGCACTGATCGGAACAGAAATTCAATTGCAGGTTATTGTTAAGATGCCCCAACCTAGCAATTGTCAAAATCAGTGGAATATAGAAGGCATCATCTGAATGTTTGTCACCATTAAAGCATGGTGGATACATTCCTAAGTTTCTTCCAGGATGCATGCTCTTTCATTTTAATACTAGTGAAACTTTATTGAGAATTTACTTAATTTACTACATGACTATACCTATTATTTTCCAGTTACATTTTTAATTTTTTTTAAAACTCTGAATCTAGTTACATTCAAATGAGTCATAGATTTCTCCCAAATATGACATTCTATTTTGGATGTAAGATTAAGTAGTATATCATCACCAACAAATTTACACCTATCCTTGTCAGTATTTCCCTTGATTTCATTGTAATTGGTCTGTCAGCACTACACGTGTGTAAGATTGTGTGTGCTAATAAATACGTGCATGTCTGAGTCTGATGTTTTACTATATGAGGTTCTGTGTATGTGTCAGAATGTGTGTGTTTGTGTGTGAATATGTGTGGTCAAATGTTCATGTTCTTAAGAGACCAAAGAGAATCACATAAAATTGCTAAAGGGTTAAAAGCAAATAGTTATCAAGATAAATATTTTAATAATGGATTCTAACTTTATGTAAAAACTAAAGGATCCATTACTTTCATGTTTAGAATTTATTTATTTAAAAATAGTTGCAGGTGATTTTTTGTTTAAAATTGATTACAAATTAACAAAGGATTTTCATTAGAAAATACTTTATGCCTTTATTATCACAGCAAATAATCTTTTATTTCACATGAAGTTATGTCTTAAAGTTAAACTGTAGAGACATATTTTTCTTATGTCAGAATTTACAAATCTTTTTCAGTTTTCATTGTCATCATTGCAACTAATCTTATGTTGTAGCAAAAGATTGAAATGTTCTTAAAAAGCTTAGCTGTTCTCACATTTGATTTATTCTTTTTTGTTATAATATTTAATTTTTTAAATGCAACAGGTTGTTTTAGTAGTGTTGGATAACAAATTTCTCAAAGAGTTCCAGAAAACAAAAGTTATATCAAAATGAGAAAAAACAACTAAGCAAAACTCTAAAACACTTTAAGCACTAACATAAGCTGGCTTAGCAGTGTCTACAAAGTGCCAAATCAACCTGGTAGAGAGAGAGAAAAAAATCATTAACTTGCCTGGTTGCTTTGGCTACAAGTTGCTAGTTTCACTTTTTCACTGAAATGTTTTGGCATTATGGAAAAATGTATATACACAGTGTGGATTGAAGAGATTAAGAGTTTGTATTACTCAATTGTATAGATTTTCTTTAATTTGAAGGATTAGACTTTTCAAAAATGTTGTTTAAAGACTGAATTAGTAGAAGAAAATAATGGCATTTGCTTTCTAAATGAAGTTACTTCCTTGACATATTGAGACATCATTTTTCTCTTTGAAACATACTTAATGAATAGTAGGATTTTGTCCTTTTTCCTAAGCATATGTTCTCTTTTCAAAATTAAATGTCTTATATACATCAAAAGATGAGAAGAAAATAAAACAAAATTTGAGCAATTATTGAGGAAAATAATAACTTTACAAAAATTAGTTGGCTTTATTTTAAAAGTGACTTTAGGATGCTGAAAGGACTGAAGGAAAGAAGGGTTTGAGTAACATCAAGCAATGTGTCATGATTCTATTTTATTAAATATGTTAAAATAGCTGATACTAGCCATAACATTTCAAAATGAAAAAAATATAGTGCATGATAATTCACTTAAGATAAATAAAATAGTTCCCTCTTAAATATTGGAAATCAGGAATAACGGTAAAAGATTTGATATGTTATAAATTTTATTTATACTCATATTTATCATCATTTAACTTTTTTAAAGGGTAGCACACAGAAGTCTGTATTGGTGACTTCAGTTAAATAGGTGATAATTTTACATACTGTGTAAACACAATTATGTTTTAAATTAAAGCAATGGAATATAGCTATTGTTTTTGCTTTAAGTAATAGGACAGACACATTAACTCTTGTTTTCTCTTAATATATACTAATCATTAATAATGAAATAATATCTATTTACGATTACAATTCAATGTTCCATCTTGAATTTTTCTAAAGATGCATGAATCTAGCAACATAATGTGATTATTTGCCATTTTTAGAATTTTAGTTCAACCCCTGGACAGATCATTTTCAATTCACCATCTTTTGTTTGTGTTGCAACATTCTGCATCTCTTGACACTTCTGCAGAATACCTGTTATAATGTTTGTCTCTTCACCTCTTCCATACCCCAGTGTTCACACCTCGAGGAATTATCATGTTACAAGTAAACAAATATGTTCTATCTACCAGTTTGCAAAAGTGGGCAAAACAAGTTTTTTTTATCACTACTCAACATACACTGTAAATACATCTCATGCATGCTTATTAAGTTTTAATTGAAACATTAAATCTGAGGCTACATGACTATTGAATTATATGACCACTGTTAATTCTTTAATTCTTTCATATTTTATTTGTCAAGCAATTCTATAATCGCTTTTTGTATATGAGAGATATTGATGGACCAAACAAAAAAAAAAATGACTCAGAGATTTTACCTGCCTACAAATAAAAAAACAGGAAGAAAGTAAAATGTTTTTCATCTGACTTTAAGATGACCAGATATAGGATAATAAAAATATAGTTTCCTAATAAATGCCGTCTTTTAGAGTTTGATGTACCTCTTTGGGAAAAGCTGTGGAATCTGCCCTGAAATCAGATTCCAAGTGTACAATGAGCAGATGTGATTTTTCCCTTATACTGGAATCAAATTCAAGGGAGCTGATGAGAAACTTAATTCACCAAGGCTGTCCATTAGTAACTTCCAACTTAGTTCATGTATTCTACATTTTCAGGGAAGATGTAATGATTCATAAGAGCCTGATTCAGGCAGTGAGTTCAATTAGATCCACTCCTGGCAAAAATCCATTGGATGAAATAAAGCAATGAGATAAGCTAGAGCATTTTCCAGTCTCAAAAGAAAATATAACCTTAAAAATATGTTTCCCGGTTTATTTAAAGAGAATTATTTCCATAGAGCCATAATCATGAGGTGTGGTATCTGTAGCAAGAAATATAATATTGTATTTCAACCCCCAAAGGCAGTGAGGAGGTGGCAGAAAATTGTGTGCATGGAAAACCTTACAGTATGATGTCAGTGAATGTCATAAATTACACCCTGCCACCCATCCTGGTGACATTTCTTAATCATTATTTTAATCAAAGGAAAGTCACACATATGCAGGTTTTTCTTTTCACTAATGTGATATATATATATATACATATATATATATAATATATAAATAGCCACCATTTTTATTGAATGCCTAATATATGGCTAGTATCATGCTAGATTCTAATTTACTATATCTGATACACATTTGGATTTGCACATAATAGATTATACCTGCTAAATATAAATATATAGGTCTATATATGTATGTGAATACATAAATACATGAGAGAAAGTAGAGGAAAAAAAGGCTTCAGAATAGTGGCAAGTTTAAAGATGAGCTGTTTATGAACATTACAACATGTACAAGTCTCCATGTGAGGAGGTATCTTTTCCTAAAAATAAATGGAGTGTCACAGTTAATTTTTAAGTTATCTTAATTTTTCTCTCAGTGACATAAAAACAAAAATATTTAAAAATTTGAAGTAATGATGGTGTTCTTTTTCCCAATGCTAGCGTGTTTGCATCCCTTTAATTGTATAGGAAAATGTGATTGTGCAGCAGTAATCACTAAAATTTGCGAAAATTTGAAATTTTCTAAATAGTAGTATTACTACTAAATAGTAGTATTTAGCATATTAGATGTGGTGTGTATAAAGTATCTAATCTGCTTAAAGATGTGAATGCCAGTCCTGCAAGGATTTGCTTTCAAGAAGAGGTGTTACATGGTTGTGCTAACTGCCTCTTGTTTTCCTGCACACAGCTTTTAGAAGGACTTCAGGTTCCACTCAAGGACTGTTCTCTGTGTTAAGATGTTGGTGTGAAGGTCTTCCTAGACAGCTAACATCTCATGTCTGTCATCCAAAGAAAGAATTCAAAGAGGAGAGGGTTTCTATGTCAGCTGGTGTTCTGCTGACTTAAAATTGTAATCTGTATCTAGAAAAACATAACCTGCCATGAAGAATAAATAATTTCCCATAGGTAGTTGGGTGTCCTTGAAAAAAATTTCATATTATTGAAAAAAATCTTGCTAATTAATAACATTATTTTAAACATGCTGATCAGTCACTAGGTCCTTGTGAGAATACATTTCCCATGAATACTAGCTATGAGCAGCACAGAGCCTACCCACTGAAAGAAAAAAATACCAATTCCCTTTAACTCCTCTCCCCTCAAGCCGCAGTACTCTTCCAGCCAATTAAAACATGCTTCGAGTATGTGGTGAAGCATAGCTGGACCCTCCCAACCACGACAGACGAGTCCATAAAGCTGAGTGAAGGAGGAGGAAAGATAATTACCATCAATATACCTCCCACATGGGAAACTGTTAAACTTTTCATTCCTCTCAGTGGCACGTTTGATGTAATATGTTCATTTTTGTGCTTATTCTTATGTTTCAGGATGTTGTCTAGGAAAAGGTGTCTAGACAGAATGGAAAAGAGCCTTTTCAGCACGTCTTGTAATGGTTGTAAAATGAGCGACAAAATAACAGATTTGGTCATTCTGTGTGGAAACTTCTAAAAGGATTGTTTTCCATTGTTTGTGTAGTATTTTGAATTTTTCTAAAATAGCTCTCGATACAGGGAATATTCCTGAGAAATTGGAGTCTCCTAAAAGCTTTTAGCAAGTCCATCCTTGGAGAACTATACTGAATGAAAAACAAAAACAAGCAAACAATTAAATCATCCCTGATTTTAGAAAAAGTGCATGATTACTAACTATGCAAGTCATAAGAATAGATACACTAAGTACTGTAAGGGTTAATCACAACTGGGACTCCACTGACCAGAGATATAATACTGTGCTTTGTATACAGCACTCACTGCACACCTCTGGGAAACATGCATCTCTTGTTACATATGATAATAATGATAGCTAGCTAACATTGAGTGAAGGTTTAGCAGGCATTGTATTTAATGTGCCTATAGATTACGTAATTTACTAACCCTTAGAAAAATTTGTGATTGTGTTAGGTTGTGAGAGAGCAATGCATATAAAGATATAATCTGTGATAATTATCTACCATTTAGTGGAAATTTATTAAATGTCAGATATTAACATTTATTACCTATTTTAATCTTTACATACTCATTATAAAGATATAATTATCATATGTTTATAGTTGAGATCAAGGTTAAGTAAATTTGCCAAAGTCACGTAGAAGATCTAGGATTAAAACTCATGTTCAATTACCAAAATAAGTGTTCTTTCCAAAATAACAAGACATTAAATTTTCGGCTTTCACAGGGAATTTTTTTCTCTTATTTTTAGTTGACACATAATAATTGTGCATATTTATGAGATGCAGAGTAATATTTTGATATGTGTATACAATTGTGTAACGATCAAATCAGGGTAATTAGTATATCCATCACCTCAAACATTTATCATTCGTTTGTGTGGCAAACATTCGAACTTATCATCTAGCTTTTTGAAAATATACAACAAATTATTGTTAACTATAGTCACCCTACAGTGGTATAGAGCACTAGAACGTATTCCTTCTATCCAGCTGTAATTGTGTATCCATTAACCAACCTCTTCCTATCCAACCCTTCCCACTACCCTTCCCAGCCTCTGATAACCACAATTCCACTCTCTACATCCATGAACTCAACTTATTTTTGTTCCCACATATGAGTGAGAATATAGAGTATTTATCCTTCTGTGCCTGACTTATTTTATTTAACACAATGTTCTCCAGGCTCAATCATACCACAAATGACAGGATTTCACCTTTTTTATGACTGAATAGTATTCTGTGGTGTATATACACCACAGTTTCTTTATGCATTCATCTATTGAACATTTAGGTTGATTCGATATCTTGGCTATTTTGAATAGTGCTGCAACAAATGTGGGGGTGCAGATATCTCTTTAATATACTGATTTCCTTTCCTTTGAATGGATAACCAGTAGTGGGATTGCTGGATCATATGATAGTTTTATTTTTAGTTTTTTGGGAAACCTTCATACTGTTTTCCATAATGGCTGTAATTTACATTTCTACCAACTGTGCATAAGAGCTCCCTTTTCTCCACTTTCTCACCATCATTTGTTATTATTTGTCTTATTTATAATGGCCATTCTAACTGGAGTGTGATGATGCCTCATTGTGGTTTTGATTTGCATTTTCCTGGTGATTAGTGATGTTAATCATTTTTTCATACACTTGTTGGCCATTGTATTTTTTTAAACAATATCTATTCAGATACTTTGCCTGTTTTGAAAATTGGATTATTAGGTGTTTTTTTTTCTGTTGAGTTTTTTATATATTCTGGATATTAGTCCCTTGTCAGAGTGTAGCTTACAACTGTTTTCTCTGATGTAACAGGTTGTCTCTTTCCTCTGTTAATTGTTTCTTTTGCTGTGCAGAAGCTCTTTAGTTTGATAGAGTCCCACTTGTCTATTTTTGTTTTTTCTGTCTGTGCTTTAGAAGTCTTACCCATAAAAGCTTTGTGTAGAACAATGTTCTGAAGCATTTCCCTTATATTTTCTTCTGGTATTTTTATAGCTTCAGGTCTTACGTTTAAGTCCTTTACCCATTTTGAGTTGATTTTTGTATATGGTGAGAGATAGAGGTCGAGTTTCATTCTTCTGAGTATGGATATTCAGTTTTCTCAGCACCATTTATTGAAGAGGGTGTCATTTCTCCAATGTATGTTCTTGGTGCCCTTGTCAAAAATCAGTTGGGTGTAAATACAGGCAAACCTCAGAGATACTGTGGATTCAGTTCCAGACCACTGCAATAAAGCAAATATCACAGCAAAGCAAATCACACAAAACTTATGGCTTCTGCATTTAAAAGATATGTTTACACCATGCTATAGTCTACCTAGCGTGCAATAATAGCATTATGTCTTTTTTAAAAAGTACATTAATTTAAAAAATACTTTATTGCTATAAAATGCTGATGATCATCTGAGTCTTTGGTGAGTCATAGTCTTTTCATTGGTGGAGAGTCTTGCCTTGACATTGATGTCTGCTAATGATCAGGATGGTGGTTGCTGATGGTTGGAATGGCTATGGCAATTTCTTAAAATAAGACAACGGTGAAGCTTGCCACATGGAGTGACTCTTTCACAAAAGATTTCTCTGTAGCATGCCATGCTGTTTGATAATATTTTACCTACAGTAGAACTTTCAAACTTGGAATCAGTCCTCTCAAACCTTGCCACTGCTTTATCAACTAAGTTTTTGTAACATTCTAAATCCTTTGTTTTCATTTCAACAATGTTTACAGCATCTTCACCAGGAGTAGTTTCCATCTCAAGAAACCACTTGATCTGCTCATCCATAAGAAGCAACTCTTCATCCTTTCAAGTTTTATCATGAGATAGCAGCAATTCAGGAACATCTTCAGGCTCCACTTCTAATTCTAGTTCTCTTGTTATTTCCACCACATCTACAAATACTTCCTCCACTAAAATCTTGAACCCCTCAATGACATCCAAGAGGGTTGGAATCAACTTCTTCCAAACTTCTGTTAATATTGGTATATTGACCCCCTCCCATGAATCACAAATGTTCTTTCTTAATGACATCTAGAGTTGTGAGTCCTATCCAGAAGGTTTTGAATTTACTTTGCCCAGATCCATCAGAGGAATCACTATATGTGGTAGCTATAGGCTTATGAAATGTATTTCTTAAAGAATAAGACTTGAAAATTGAAATTACTCCTTGATCCATGGGCAATAGAATGGATGTTGTATTGGCAGGCATGAAAACAGTAATCATCTCCATAAGAGCTCTCAGTTGACTGGGTGCATTGTCAATGAACAGTAGTATTTTTGAAAGGAATCTTTTTGTCTGAGCAGTACATCTCAACAGTGGGCTTAACATACTCAGTAAACCATGCTATATAAACAAATGTGCTGCCATCCAGGCTTTTTTTTTTTTACTTATAGAGCACAGGCAGGGTAGGTTTAGCATGATTCTTAAGGGCCCTAGGATTTTCAGAATGGTAAATGAGCACTGGCTTCAACTTAAAGTTAGCAGTTTAATGAACCCCCACATAAGAGACTCAGCCTGTCCTTTTAAGCTACAGTTCTCAACCCCTGGGCTGTGGCCTAGCACTGGTGCATGGCCTGTTAAGAAACGGGCCACACATCACTGCCTGAGTTCCACATCACACCCCCTCCCACCCATAGCACACCCCTTCCACCCCGTTCATGGAAACATTGTCTTCCATGAAACCAGTGCCAAAAATGTTGGGGACCTCTATTTTAAAGCACTGAAGACAGACTTTGACTTCTCCTCTCTAGCTATGAAAGTCCTAGATGGCACCTTCTTCCAACAGAAGGCAATTTCATCTATATTGAAAATCTGTTGGTTAGTGTAGCCATCTTCAATTATCTTAGCTACACTTTCTGAATAACTTGTTACAGCTTCTACATCAGCACTTGCTGCATCACATTGCATTTGTATGTTATGGAGATGACTTCTTTCCTTAAACTTCATGAAACGAACTCTAATAGCTTACAACATTTTTTTTTCCTGCAGCTTCCTCACCTCTTTTAGCCTCCATAGAATTGAAGAAAATTAGGGCTGACGTTGGCTTAAAGGAAGCTATGACTGGTTTGATCTTCTATCTAGATCACTAAGGCTTTCTCCATATCAACAATAAGGCCATTTTGCTTTCTTATCATTTATATGTTCACTGGAGTAGCACTTTCAATTTTCTTTTCTTTTAGTTCCACAATTTGGCTAATTGTTTGGCACAAGAGGCCTAACTTCTGGCCTATCTCAGTGATATAGTTTGGCTATTTGGCCCCTCCAAATCTCATGTTGAAATTTGATCCCCAGTGTCAGAGGTGGGGCATAATGAGGGGGATGAGTGAGTTCTCTCTATTATTTCTTGGGAGAACTTGTTGTTCAAAGGAGCCTGGCCCCACCTTCTCCTCTCTTGCCATGTGGCATGCCTGCTACTCTTCACCTTCCACCTTGATTGGAAGCTTCTTGAAGCCCTCACCAGAAGTAGATGCTGGCACCATGCTCCTCATACAATCTGCAGAACTGTGAGCCAAATAAAACTCTTTTCTTTGTAAATTTCCCAGTCTCAGGTATTCATTTATAGCAATGTAAAATGGACTCACACACTCAGCTGTAGGCGTGCCTCAGGGAGGCCCAAGGAGAGGCAGAGAGATGGGGAAATGGCTGGTCAGTGGAGCAGTTAGAACACAGAACATTTATCAATTAATTTTGCCAACTTATATTGACATGGTTCATGGCACCTCAAAACAATTACCATAGTAACAGCAAAGATCACTGACCACAGATTACCATAGTGATATAATAATAATGAAAATGTCTGAAATATTGTAAGAAGTAAAAAATGTGACACAGAGACACAAAGTACAAAGTGAGTACATACTGTTGGAAAAATTTCACAGATAAACTTGCTTAACACAGGGTTACCACAAACCCTCTATTTGTAAAAGATGCAATATCGCCAATAAAATGAAATATGCCTGTACATGGATTTATTTCTGGGTTGTCTGTTCTGTTCCATTGGTCTGTGTGTTTGTTTTTACACAAACACCATGCTATTTGGGTTACTATAGCCTTATAGTACCTTTTGAAGTCAGGTAGTAAGAAGTTTTAGATTTGTTCTTTTTGTTCAGCATGGCTTTGGCTATCCAGGATCTTTTGTGATTCCATACAAATCTTAGGATTGTTTTTTCTATTTCTGTGAAGAATGTCATTGGTGTTTTGATAGGGATTGCATTGCATCTGTAGATTGATTTGGATAGTATGGTCATTTTAACATTAATTCTTTCAAATGATGAATATAAGATGTCTTTCCATTTTTTTGTGTCCTCTTCAGTTTCTTTCATCAATGGTTTGCAGTTTTCTTTCTAGAGATCTTTCACCTCCTTGGTTAAATTGATTCCTAAGTATTTTAATTTTTGTAGCTATTATAAATGGGATTGCTTTCTTGATTTATGTTTTAGCTAGTTTGTTCTTGGTATATCAAAATGCTACTGATTTTTGTATATTGATGTATTCTGTAACTTTACTGAATTGTTTTATCAGTTCTAAGAGCTTTTTGGTGGAGTCTTTAGGTTTTTCTATTTGTAACATAATGTCATCTGCAAATAGGAACAATTTGAGTTTCTCTTTTCCAATGTCCTTTTATTTCTTTCTCTTGCCTAATAGCTCTGGCTAGGACTCCTAGTACTACATTGAATAGGTGGCAAAAGTGGGAATCCTTGTCTTCTTCTAGTTTGTAGGTGAAAAGCCTTAAACTTTTCCATATTCAGTATGACATTAGCTGTGAGTTTGTCATACATGGCCTTTATTATTTTGAGAAATGTATCTTTTATGCTTAGTTTATTGAGAGGTTTTTTTTTTTTATCATGAAGAGGTGTTGAATTTTGTCAATAGATGCTTTTAATTGTGCGTATTGGAGTGATCATATTTTTCTCCTGCATTGTGTTGATGTGATGTATCACATTTATTCATTTGCATATATTGAACCATCCTTGCATCTCTGGGATAGATCCAATTTGATCATGGTATATTACCTTTTTGATGTGCTGTTGGATTTGATTTTGTTGAAAATCTTTGCATGTATGTTCATGCAGTATATTGGCCTGTAGTTTTCTTTTTTTGTTGTGTCCTTGTCTGGTTCTAGTACCAGAGTAATGCTAGCCTTGTAGAATGAATTGGGAAGAATTCCCTCCTCTTCATTTTCTTTGGAATAGTTTGAGAAACATTGGTATTAGCTCTTCTTTAAACTTTGGTATAATTTAGCACTGAATCCATCTGCTTGCAGGCTTTTCTTTGTTGGGAGATATTTTGTTACTGATTCAAACTTCTTCCCCTTTATTGGTCTGTTCAGACTTTCTATTTCTTCCTGGTTCAACTTTAGTAGGTTACATGTCTCTCGGAATTTATCCATTTCCCCTAGGTTTTCCAATTTGTTGGCATATAGTTGTTCATAATAGCGTCTAATGAACCCTTGAATTTTTCACAGGAAATCTTTGATATGGGCTCAAGCAACTTAATGTTTCCCTTCAGGCCTAGGTGACATGCCTAGGCACTGAACTCATCTTTCTGAATTAGTCATTCTTCTTTTATTATGTGGTTTACATTACATGGTTTATAATTCAAAACTATTACTCAGATTTTCCTACAACTTATATTAAAAACTCAGCTCAAATAAACTAAATATTGGGTTTTCTAGGTGGCTTTCTTATGTCCCACTGGCAAATATAGGTTCTTTCAAAGCAAGTTACAAACTAGTAGCTCACAGACTAGGCTAAATTTTACATATATATATATATATATATATATATATATATATAATTTAATTCAGCTAGCAAAATATTTTAAAATATTGCGCCAATTTTTAAAAATCAGGAGATTTTTTAGAAAAATCTAGATTTGAAACTCCTTTTAAACCTTCAGAAGGCTCTAGCAGCACTGTGCTCACATTCTCACAGACCAACACTTGGCTGGAGCTAAGGAGCAGCTATCCTCATTAGGTGGGGCCTATGCTCTATTTACCATAACTCTCAACCTGTCCTGATGCCTCCCCTAAACTGAGGCTGCAGATTGCTTTTTGAAGTAGCTTATACAGTATTATCTGGGCTGGCAGGTCACCACCAAAAGTTATAAAATAAGAAATGCAGTCAGAGGTTATGTTTTCTATGTGACTTGATATTCTCTATATTAGAGAATTTTATATATTAATTATATATATTGCTGTATAGTATACATATATTATATTTTTATATATAATACATATAGTCCATATATATTTCTACGAGCCTGGGTATTTCTATATGAAAATGAAAAACATGTCCATATAGTTAATAAGAAATACCTAGTCTTCTTCCCTAACTTATTTACTTGTCTCTACCCCTATAAGTCTTTTAGCTTGCAACCCTTTTAAAACCATACTTCCTAAAATCCTAGCAGTGCTTATGCAGCTGGGAGTGAGGGCAACTGGGGACTACAGATGCCGGGACTCTGCCACCCCTCACCTTTCCTACAGAGGCTCCCCCAATCTGTTTTTGTTTGTATTATATATTTGCCAATAAGTATTATTTGAATACATGATTATCTGGTTAACATTAAATTTGGAAACTATCCATGCAATAATAAATATAGCATCTGTATACACACTAATTCCATTTTGAAAAATATGACTAGGGTGAGCTTCTAATACCCTCTAATACTAATCCTCCTCCCCTCGACTAGAGCATCAGTAATAGACATCAGGACAGGGAAAGGGATCATCTATATGCTGTGTTGACGTAATCTGACAACATATCATAATCTGACAGGTAGCTGTAAATATTACCTTTCTGGAGACGTTTTTACTCCATGAAATAAGACTACTCACTGACTAGAGAAATAGGATGAACTTACTAGTAGATCGCTAACTCCCACCACTGTGTTGACATAGATCGTCACACTGTTTACACAAGTTCATGCTTCTGAGCAGGGCGTGAGAAAGATTATACTTGAGAGCCCTGTTTCATAAAAAACAGAGCATTCCTCTCACAAATTCACTTTCTGAGTTGCCTATAGTCACTTCCATGAAAACTAGAGAATATTCTTGCGAGAGAAGCTATCCCACACTTCCTGCAGGGGGCTCCTCTGGCCACTCTGCCTGTGGGGTTGTTTGGGTGACTTACACTGTCCCCCTGGGCACTGAGGCATCACTCAAAGGCAAATCTTACTGAGAACACAGAATCCAAGCCTTCCCTAACTCTTACTTTCTAAGAAGACGCCATTTGACATCAGTGTTTCAGGACATAATACGAAGCAGGTTTTCTACTGAATGATTAAGGCCTGACAAGTGCCTCCTCTTAGCCCTGGCACCTTGTTCCTATATATGTTTGCTAGTTTTACTGCACAAAGAAACACATTTTGGGGAGAAAAAAAAGATAAATAGATTTTGCCAGGTTGGCTTTGAACCTATCTTTCACACCACTGTGAAGTGCGCTGCCAGGATGTGCGATATGTAGTTAGAAGCAGCAGATGGAAAAGCATTTTTGAGGGGCTTTTTGATGGTTCTGAATCTATGCAGCATTTACACACCAAAGCATGCTTGTTCATCTGTTATATATTTAGGGATATTTAAACTGTGAACATTTGTCTTCCTTAAAGACTACAAAAGTATCTGGAGACTGACTGACTTACTAAATAGACACAGTAAATTGATCAATAATTAGTTTGACATCCCTTACCCCCCTGGCCCCTCACTTCCAACCAACTTCTGGCCCCCATTCTGTATTGCCTGGCAGTAGCCTTATGTGGGGCCACGAGCATCCTATGTGGTGCAAAAATGTCACAGCACCAGAAGAAAATTACCCTCCTGTGTATGTGTGCGGAGAGAGAGAAAGAGAGAGAGGAGAACTTTTAGATTTTTATTTATTTTTTAAATTGACACTTAAAATTATATGTACTGATTGTGTACAACATGATGTTGTAAAATATATAGACATTGTGAAATGATTAAATCTAGCTAATTATCAGATGCATTACCTCACATAGTTATCATTTTTGCAGTGAGAACACAACATTCCACTCTCTTAGCAGTTTTCAAGACAATATATCATTTTTAACTAAAGTCACCATGCTGCACAATAGATCTCTTGAACTTATTCCACCTAAATGTAAACATGTATCCTTTGACCAACATCTCTGCAACCCTCTCTCCTCACAAACTCTGGTAACCACCATTCTACTCTAGACTTCTATGAGGCCAACTTTTTTAGATTCTACATATGACTGAGAGATAACACTTTTAAGAAGTCCCATTTAACATGTGAGGCAATAAGATGGTATTTAATGTAATCTTGTAATTCAGAAAAAGGTAGAAGTTTCCATAGTCAGGGACCTTCTGCTCAGAACTTTCTCTTAGTATTTCTAAATATGATAATGGAGATGAGTGCCATCATAAGAAAATAAACTTGAACAAATCACAGGTTATTCATTTTTTTCCAGATTGCGTGTGTCTTACCTAGTAGAGACCAATGAAAATAAAACCAAATGCTTGAAATTTAATCCTGAGACAAATCAATAGGCACTTTACAGAGCTAGCACCAAAATGAGGCCTAAATCCTTAAAACTGAAATTCATGACTGGCATTCTCCGAAACACGTACATCAACCATTGTGTTTACTGTATACCCATTACCCATCCTCAACCTTGGTTGCCCAAAACTGGTCATTTCAGAGGAAGAGTTCAAAACAAGAATAGATAAGCTGCTATTAATATCTGTGACCAAACAGTTACTGTTGTAATATGAGATCTGGTTGGAAGATGGAAAGATTGACTCTGGATTGTTCTGTGAATTCTAAAAGCCAAAGATCATCTAAGAACTTCTCAAAGCAAATCTCAGCTCCTCATCAGACACCATCCTGAGCTCACTAGTGCATAAGTGCTATGGGGGACATGAAAGAAAACGAAAAAGGATGACAAAAATCTGAAGATAAGCACACCCAATGTTGACAAAACATGGACAAAGCAAAATACACTCTCTGTCCAGAAAAAGAATATCAAAAGTTTGACCCTCAAGGCAAGGTGCATTTTCTCACTACTTTGGTCATTGCTTGGGTTCACCATGGAATATTCAAAGGCAAAGAATCAATAAATTTAAAAATCAAATGGTTGAAACCCAAGGCTCTCTAATGATTTACTTGCTCAATCCCAGAAAGTTGGGAACAGTAACCAACTCCATTTTTCATTGACTTCTCAGCCTAGACACCAAAGGTCTCTTAGTTGATATGGCATACCACCCTATTTTGTGTGTAAATTAGCATACATAGAAAATACGCTGCATTCCATAGCCTGAGTCCCAGAAGAGGCAATCAATAGGTAACAGTCCCAATTTCCCTTAGAAGGAATGTTTTGAGTATTCATAAACAAACTAATATTGTCTGGTACCTATTAGGGGCTCAATAATGTTAATTTTCTTATTTCTGGCCTTTCCCTTATAGTTAAACAAAAACATAAAAACCATGACATTTTTTAAATGTGAAACTCTGATAAATTTGTAAGAACATTCTGTGGACCCAAAAATAAAAAAATGATATCTTCTAACTAAATATAATGTTCGTGAAACTGATTTGCATTTCAAATTTTGGCAGTACACCTATGAAGGGTGTCTCTGGCTCAGAACTCTGGCAAGAGGTGATGAGGACTTGAACTAAGGTGGTGGCAGGAGATTGGAGATAAATGGTTATAAGAGGCGGGATAGCAAAATTGTCAGGCCTTGAGTACTGTCGACAGACAACCTGGGTTCCATCTCAGCGCCAACCCCTGCTAACTATGCAATTCAAGCACTTGTCTTACTTTCCAATCTGTGAAGTAATGAGGAAAATATCCCGACTTCACTGATGGATGTGAGGACTAAATGAGACAATGTATGTAAAGCACTTAGTATGTTTCCTGGCATGTTAATGCAATAAATGTTGGTTATTATTAATAGATGCAGCTTATTACTATGTGACTATCCCCAATTAAAAATAAGTGTTCTATTATTTAGCCCTCATTTGGTTTCTGATCACATTGAAAACCTTCACTGAGAAAAATGATCTCTCCATGTGGAGAAGGGATCATTTGTTCTGTGGGAAAAGAATGCAAGTCAAATCTTTAATTGTCATAACAGAACGTCAACCTTGGGACCTGAAAATCTGGCATTGGGTTTTGAGTCCTGTTTTAACCAATAACACAGAATTCTGGTGTCCCACGTCAGAAAGCTCAGACTGAACAGAGAGCCATTCAATTCCTGCCAACATTCAGCTGGAAAAGTACATTTGAGAAACAAAATAGAGTGCTCACTCATTCCCCAAGGTGTTTTAAGTGCTAGTCTCTGATTAATGATAAAAGGGTTAAGACAGTTAGCTTTCTATGAAAATATTTTGGCTAAATTTTGTTTTGATTCAGAGTCAATAAAAGACATACCTATGTGAAAAATATTTTGTATTGCCAGGAAACTATTAGATAAAAACACCCATTATGCTATTTACTTATCTCTATGCATGATACACATAAAAATTTCTCTTAAATATGCATGGTATCAAAAGTCACTCCTGAAAAACATAATATATTTGTGTGCTTACTTTTAACTTTTAACAAATAATCATATTGTTTATTGTGGCTTCCAGGGATCTCATGATTAAATTAACCAAGTATAATACAATTTATAATTAATCAAATTGGTAGAATTGTTTCTCATCTATTCTCACCATGATTTTCCCATCATTATAGAAATATAGCTAGCTGAAGAACCTCGTAAGGAGTTGGCGTATAATAGATGGTCAACAGATATTGATTCCCCACCACCACACACTTTAATCTACTAATAAAATATTCAATCTCCCTTTCAGATATTAACTGCTATACTTGAGATTTTAGTAGAAGCCATGTCAAATTTGTTAAAGTAATATATACATAATTTATCTACAAAATAATAGCCCTCAATATATATGGTTCTGGTTGAAGTATTACATATATATTTATATAATATGACAGGATAAAACTACATGAAACTAGTGATGATAAATAAATTTAATTAAATAAATAAATCAAAATATTGGAAACAGATTAGGTACTCCTTTTAAAGACAAGATATGCCTTTTAAAGAAAATTTAACATTATACAAGTAGTATGTAATCATTTGAAGAAGAAATTTAAACATAGAAATAACCAAAATGAAGAAATTAATATTAAAATCACTTGAAACGTTATCAACCAAAGATAGCCTTTATTACTATTTTGCTGTACATCTGCTTATACTTTTTCAATGAAAATGTATTCTTATAAATATATATTTTATTTAAATTTAGAATCAAATCACTTACATTATACTTTAAAATACTATAAATTATATTTCCTATCACTTGATATAGAGGGCTCATGATTTTTGAGGATTGCATAGTATTGAGTTGTATAGATATACTTTCGCTACTTAAACCAATCTCACAAGTAAAATCTATATCTACAAATTCTATATTGTTGACTATTTAACTGTTGGTCATTTGAAAGGAAATTGGTTCATCTCACTAAAAGTTTTTTTAAAGATTGGATTTAAAAGGCCGGGCACGGTGGCTCACGCCTGTAATCCTAGCTCTCTGGGAGGCCAAGGCCAGCGGATTGCTCAAGGTCAGGAGTTCAAAACCAACCTGAGCAAGAGCGAGATCCCGTCTCTACTATAAATAGAAAGAAATTAATTGGCTACACAGCAAAAAAAAAATAAAAATAAAAATAAAAAAAATTAAAAATATCAGATATCGACCACACAGCAAAAAAATAAATAAATAAAAATAAAAAAAAAAAGAAATTAATTGGCCAACTGATATATACATAAAAAATTAGCCGGGCCTGGTGGCACATGCCTGTAGTCCCAGCTACTCAGGAGGCTGAGGCAGAAGGATCGCTGGAGCCCAGGAGTTTGAGGTTGCTGTGAGCTAGGCTAACTCCACGGCACTCACTCTAGCCTGGACAACAAAGCGAGACTCTGTCTCAAAAAAAAAAAAAAAGATTGGATTTAAAGAACTATCAGACAGCAACCGATCCAACGAGAGGGAAAAAAACCACAAGTTTAACCACCTTAAACAGCAATGTGAATGTGAGTCTTTAGAAGAACAGGGACGTGGACACTTTTTTGCGCTCCAATGGGTGTGCAAATTGTTACAGCCCTTAAGGAGGAAAATCTGCAGGTTTCTAACCATGTGCTGATCCTTTAAACTAGCAATCCTGCCTCCAGAAAGTTACCCTAAGAAAGTAATTGAATCAGTGGCATATGTATTTACACAAGTTAGTGCTTCTCAGCAATGTTAATATAAAGCAAAACAAGATTTAGAGAGACTTCCCCTATCCCTATATTTTCTCACAGTACTTGAAAGTTTTAATTTATTTTCACATTTATAAAATTAAGTACTCTAGAATTTGTTTTGCTGTAATGTGTGAAGATCTAACTTTATTTTGTTAACTGATTGTTACTCATGTGTCCTAACACCATTTACTGAATAATTCATCTTATCCACATGATATCAATAAAACCTTAAACATTAAAACAAAAAAAAACCCCATGTATTTATGTGAGTTTCTGTATATTTTGTTCTGGTCCATAGGTTTACCTGGTCTATAGTGATGGCAATATTAGAAAGCTTTTATTATTATAATTCAATATTTTGAAAATATTTATCTGTTTATCTGGTCAACACATTTATTGCAGATCTATTATTTTTAAGACTTTATATTAAACAGAATTAGCAGAAGAGACAGAGCTGTTGCCATTATGAGGCTTATACTTTAATGAGGAAGGTAGAGAATGATAAAATAATCTCACAGGTAAATTTAAATCCACAAAACATGGCAAGTCTTTGAGAGGGAAGAAACAGGATACCATGAAAGTATATAGTAACTCTGGGCATTAGAGAGAATTTGTTCTTTTCCATTAATGTTTTTTTCCAGAATTTTCCTGACTAGATATATTCTACAAATGTTAGGTATATTTCAAGTTTTTAAATAAGTTCTATATAAGTTTTAATCAGTGTTGAATTAAATTTGTAGTTGAATTTGGGAAAATTTCATATATTTATAACATTAAAATTTTATAGCCTTACACAAGATATATTTTGCCCTATGTCTTTTTTATTAAATCTCTTTAGGAAATTAAATTGTTTCCTTTGGATAAAACTTGGATATTTCTTAATTAATTTGTCACCAGACATTTAGTTCTTTTTGCTATAATTGTTAATTATATCTGTTTCCATGTCATTTTCTAAAGGTGATTATTGACATGCAGGATACCTATAGAAATTTCCACATTTATTCAATGATAAATTTCATTTTGTATAATAATCTATGCTATTATAAGTTGTTTATTACAACTATTTTATGTTTATTCTCTTGGTATTCTAGATGGATCTTCAAATAATTCAAATTTTCCATTCCAATATTTACACCGATTGTTGTTTTTAATTGATTTTACTGGCTGGCTCTTTCTTAGCAGAGTGATATAAAAATGATGATAGCAAGTAAGATGGTCTTTTTCTTAAGTTGACTTAAAAGGCAGTTCTTCTATTGTTACACCAATGTGATGCTGATTGTTGGCTTGCTATAAAGTTTATTCACTTTGTTAGAAAATATGCTATTTATAGTACAGTAAAAGTATTTTTTAACTAAAATATAAATGTTCTTCAATATTATGAAATATATTGACAGCAACTAAGGAAATAATCATCCTGATTTTTTTCCCATTTTGTCCTAGATGTATGATAATTTATATTAATAAATTTCCTAATAATGAACTATCTTTGAATGAATAGTTGAATTTCATCTCTGATAATTTACTAAAATTATTTTGTACTATATTTGTGAGCTAAACCCATAGTTTCTTTATTTTCTTCTTTTTTCTTATGTCTTTTATTCATCCTTTTTTTCTGGAAATAGCATTTTTGATATCAGAATTTCTAGACTTTTCTTATAATTGGGAAATTTTTTTTCTTTTTTTTTATTCTATAAAAGATGTTAAATGGTTTAAGAATGTCTGTCTCTTGAGATTTTATTGAAAGAAGTTCTCCAAGAAACTGTTAGCTTAACTGTGAGACTAACAACTTTACAAAGGGAAATTCCTTTGATAATTTTCTTAGCATCCTCTATAGTTACTAATCTATTTAGATTTTACTATAATTTTAATACTATTTGGTCAATATTAAATTCATTAATATTTATCAGTTTGTTAAAAGTGCTCTTAAAATCAACTTTATTTCTTCTTTATTTCTAATTATACAAACTTCTTAAGTTGTATTTGGAATATTCCTGTTTTCCCTTCATCAGCTATTTTGTTTGTTTGTTTGTTATTTTTTTCTGACATCTCCAGGTAGGTTTAGTTAATTCCATTCTTTCTCTTTGGTTTCTTATTTAATAATGATTCTTTTTGGTTTCTTGATTAATAACGAGAGCCCTTAGGTTAAAGAATAATCCCTAAAAATAATTTTTAGCTATATCTCTGTGCTTTGATACATAGGCTTTTAAATTATTTTAATTCTCTAAATAATCTATAATTGTAGGTCTGATTCACTTTTGACTCAATTGTTACAAACATATGTTTATATATATGTATTATATGTAATATATGTATGCATATATGTACATATTTGATATTTAAGTTGGAGTATTTTAATACATGTTACTAATTTCTAGTTTTATTTTATTGCGGTAAACAGTATGGCTTAATTTTGGAATTTATTGAGGTTTTTTTCATATTTACAAATATTCTGTGGATACTTGAAAAGAGGGTATATATTCCAAATTTGTTGGGGTTTCCAAGCCTGGAGAGTTCATTGGTTGTTCAATTTGGTAGAGTAAAACGAAGAAAGCAGTAAGCTATTTTCCCCATCAACTGACTCCTCTATGTCTCTCCAAATTTATACATTCTCAATTCTTAGGGCTTCTTCTCTATTCTATCCTGACTTCCTTTACATATCTTACTTTTTCCTGCCTGATTTTGCTTGAGCTATTCCCTGACACTGTCTTATCTTGAAGTCTCTGCTAATCCACAATCATCACTTTGTTTAAAACATCCTCCCATCCTTTCACCTAACTAACCTATAGTCTCTCTTTTGCTTTAGGCCAGGGATGGGAAACAGCATTGGTTGCCTAGTCAGTAGTGTTTTCCTATAATTTCTAACAGAATTCTGATTTTGTTTTTTATGAATATCTGCCCAGCCCCAAAACAATGGATCATGATTGAGTTAGGCCAATTATGGCAATCCTGGGACAGACTGTTCCAACTATTCTAGATTACCTTTCAGTTAGGTGAGGTAATGTGACTCAGATAAATAAAAACATTATTTGAATTTTTATATTATGGATCTTGAAAAGCATTTGGAAAATCTGCTAGAGACTTCTGGGAAAGCTTTAACTTTCCTAAATAGATTCACTCACTGCCTTTCTCATTTCTTCCTGACTTGAAGGAAAATGCAATGGTTTGCAACTATTAGAAAAATGATGAGAGAGCTGAAGAAGTATTGGTACTATTCAATAATCTAACATTAGCAACAGTCTAGCCCAAAACTCTACATAAGAAATGTATATCCCTATTTAAAAATAAACAAATAAAAAACCATAGACTGTTTTGTTATCTGTAGTCAAATGCATTTCTGATTCGCCATACACACACACACACACATAAACATATTCATTATTTACTTTTCAAAACCACTTTATAAGACAGCTGTTATTATTATGTTTCCATTCTCACAGATGACAATACGAAGGTACAAGGTCATATATCTTTAAGAGTCAAAGCCAAGATTTGAACTGAATAAGTCTGGTTCCAGACCCTGTACTCTTAACCATGCTATAGTACCTCTCATTTGACAAATAATTTTAATTTTCCAATTTAGCAATGATTTTTCACATACACATATAATTGGCAAGCAAGCAAATACACATATCCACTCCCACATATTCAATACAACCAAAAAAAATCTCTTTACTTGATGTGACAATCAGTTTAACAAATAGTTATTCCTTTCCAGGAAGTCCTTGTTTTAGTAGCTGTGGTAAACTGTTGTGTCCTCTCTTCATTCAAAAGATTAATTTCAGCATTTTTCCTCAAAGGCTAGCTAAAACCAGAACTTGCCACAATCCTAACTAGTAGACTGTTTCAAAACAAAGGTAGTCATTTTATATAAAATAAGATTTGACCTGAATCTTCACCCTTTACTGGACTGAACCCAAAACCTCAACATTTCTGAAGCTTTGAGAATGAACTTTGGGTTGGCTTCCTTTCTTTTGTTTTTATACACCTCTTCACTCTTCGGGTTTGTCCAGGATGAACAACTGAATGACCAAAATACCAGAAGGAAGATGCCATTTCAGGCCCAGTAAAGTCAAGCAATAGTGCAAATCTAGAAAGAATATCTGCTGGGGTTTTTTTATTATTATTATTATTTCTAGTGTCATTTCTAAATCACTATTGTTTAACTAGAAAATTAGATGTTTATGTGCCTAATAAAAATTAGCATTATTTTATTATAATAAAACAAAATTCTAGACTATCTAACAAACTTAGGGTGATTTAAAACATTATAAGCTTTGTGACCTTGGGCAAAGCACTTAGCCCTCTTAGCCATCTGTAATGAGGCTAATAACTACCTACAATGAGGGTTGACATGAGTTTTATGTGAGCTTATGCTTATAGGTCATTGTCATCGTTATCATCACAGAACAGCTAATACATACATAGTTCTTACTATGTGTCAGGCTCTATTCTATTTATAGAATATGTTTTATATGCCATATGTCTTACATGTTTTCATTTTCCTAATTTTTACAACAATGCTATGAGATAGCTACTGTTATCATTTTAAGAGATGAACAAACTGAAACATGGAGCGATTAATAATTTCCCCAAACTCACACCATTTATAAGTGACAAAGGTGATTCAAACCAGGCAATCTGACTCCTATGCCCATGTATTAACCACCGCATGCTACCACGATTTCAGAAGCAACTGTTCTTGCTATGTTTTTGAAAATAATATATAATTATTAAAAGTAAATGAAATATCAAATAAAAGTAAACATATTTAACATAAACAATCTCCACACAAGCAAGTATGGCTATAATCAAAATGCATAGTCCTAAAAGAATTTAGGTGAGGTACCTGTACATATGCATGTAGATATGTGTATATTTATATTTTTAGAGTTTTCTCCAAAAATGTATATTTTTTAATTTTTAAATTTTTAGTTTTTATGACTACATAACAGTTGTACATATTTATGGGATAGTGTTTTTGATACAAGCCTCCAAGGTGTAATGATCCAATTAGGGTAATTGGGATATTCATCATCTTAAACATTTATTATTTCTTTGTATTAGGAACATTCCAATTCCATTCTTCTAGTTACTTTGAAATATACAATAAATTATTAACTACAGTTGCCCTGTTGTGCTACCAAACATTAGATCTTATTCCTTTTAACTTATTTTTTATTAAATGTTTTATTTTGAGATTATAGATTCTCATGTAGTTGTAAGAAACAATAGAGATCTCAAATATCCTTTTACTCAGTTTTAGCCAACAGTAACATCTTGCAAAATTATAGTGTAATATAGCAACAAGAATATTTATTTATTAATACATAGAGACAAAATACAGAAACTCCTACCACTACAAGTGTCCCTCATGTCATTTTTATATGCTCTTCATACTCATATCCTTCCCTCCCTGGTCCTTAGCCCCAAATCACTGATTTGTTCTTCACTTCTAAATTTTGTTACATACAAATATCCCTATTTTTGCAAGTTTCCACAAATACAAAGTGGCTAATTGATTTCAGGGGCTTCAGAACTTTCTTTGTGTTTGTCAGATCTTAGAGTTGCCTCCTGAATTGTCTTTAGTCGGGATAGGAGTGGAACACTGTGAATGACACTAGAAGTAGCAGCAAAGTGGAGACATACACAAGAGGGGTTCCTTCTTGTTCCTTGACATCAGTCTCCTTCCTACATGTAACTTCTGGTTTCAACAACAGTTTTGTCATTTTTAAGTGTGAAACACTTTTGAGAAGATGATCATATTTCTGCCTGTTTACATTGTCTTTCATGAAACGAGAAAGCATAAAGGATTATCTGGAAATGTCAAAAGAAGTTCAACTATCCATAATGAAAGGAACTTAGAGTACTAAAGAATTCTCCACAGAAGTGTTGAGATTTTTATAGAGAGTGTGACCAACACATCCACACACAATACACAGAAAACAGCTGAAGTTAACAGTGTTTATTTGTGGGAGTTGGAGCCATGGGTGATTTATTAGTTTATATTTTACTATTCTTTTCCAATATTTGTATAATAAGCATGCATTATCCTTATAACAGAAAATAATACTTTTAGACAGAAATATTATGAACTACTTTTTCTTTTTCCAAGGCACGGGGCTGCTTTTCTAGAGAAGAAAATATGCAAGTATATAGTGTCTATGCATTTAGTTCTGTGTGTATGTGTGTGTGTTCTCGTTTCTCTGTATATTATATTCTAAAAACTATTTTTCAAATATTTACTAGGAAAGAGTGATGATTTTGTTTACTTTTCGAAATCAAGATTACTTTTGATTTACTAATAGGCCAGCAAAAATTATCTTGCATATAATGCTGCCCAAAAGTTGCATTTTACACTTTGTAAAATGTTATTTCCAAAAGATTTTAATGGGTTAAATTTTATTGACATTGCTTAAATTATGCTGTATACAAGGTAAACTTTTAGAATTAGCAAAAAAATGACAAGAAAATGTAATGACTGAATTTATTTATACTCAATAATAAATTACCCTTACATTTTCATACTTTTCATTACTATTTAAACAACTCAAGTTTTCACTTTATTTCTCCTGAATCTCTTCTTTCTAGCATTTTACTGTATGCTTTGCACTAGGGTAATGAATAATAAAAAAAAAAACCATAAATAATAATTTTTTCTTTCCTACTCACTCTCCTCTATTTTTATACTTTTAAACATCCTTGCCCTTTAGTACTTGGACAGATATCTGTAAGATCTGACATACAAAAAGCATAACTAAGATCATCTTATAACCAATCCTCAGAGTCCCCAGTTAGGGCAAATACTGCAGTGGCAAATGGCATATAAATAAAAAGGCAGAGTCCTTAGCAAAAATCAGATTTCTCCAAGAGTGACCTATGCCCAAAGATCTTTGGAAACCTGAATCAAATTCACTTATGAGGCAAGCACAAGTGCCCCAAATAATAGAATGTAATTCCATCATTGTGAATATTCTACTGACGGTCAATATTTTGAAGCTAGTTCTTTACATACATAGCTCCTCCCACCTTGGCAACAGCATGTGGAACATCTGTATAGTATTAAAGGGTATAGTAAATGCTTCCTCTTCTCTTCAAAGGCAGTTTTGGTTTTTGTTTGTATGTTTGTTTTATCAGCCTGGATACTATGAAGGCAATCATTTGAAATGTGTACAGCCCACCCTTTGTTTAAAAGTTGGCACATGGCAAATTTGCCGATTTGTTCACTCCCTCTTTTTCACCTTGATATTTCAATAATGATTTTTGTGGGCTCACAGAAAGAGGGAATAATCACTCTTCTTTTATCTGAGCTTTAGCTGCAAGCAAGTAAATGATCAGCAACTCAACTCTCAGCAACTTAATAGGCACATTTGATTAAAGTTCATTTAAGCCTTTTCCAATAAGTGCTCTGTGAAATGAAGCAAATAGGAGAGCATCCGTTTGATGGGGATGACTTACCAGCCTCAGCAAACAGAGGTGAAATCAGGCCTCGTTAGGGCTTATCAAATACAATTTTAATGCCCACCTAGAATTAGGTAGTTATCATTCAGAAAAGAAACATTATGATTTGTGTAGTTTATAATCCTAGAAAATCACACGTTTGCTTAACCTTACTACAACTCCAAAAGAAATTTTTCAATGGTGCCAGTGGACCAACTGTGAAATAGAGATAGTGTAAAAACCAAGCTTGTGTGCTTCAGAATCAAGAGTAAACAATGTTACACAAACTGTTCAAGGCTGTCTAATGGCCCACCTTGATCCCTCCACTGAAACTTTCTCCAGGTCCCTGGGACCCATGAGTCATCACCTGTGTCTCTGCATTCTGTAGCTACACATCAGCGCCCCTTACTCCTGTCCAGAAGTAACTAACTCAATTAAAGTTCTGTTACAGTTAACTTAGGAGATATGTAGAATATAAAAAAGGGAAGCATTTGGGAGAGTGTGTGTGTGTTTGCATGTGTACTGACATCTACTATTAATAAAACATATCTATTCATTCAATAGTGCCCCATGGTAAGGGGAATATGTGGGCTAATTCCCATTTTTCTTTTTACTTGTTTAACTAACTATTAAGTGACATAATACTTGCCTGTAATGTAGCTATCTGTATTATGAATGACATAATTATCATAATTCTCAGTTTTAAAAGCCCTCTCTGTCTGAGAGCTTTTTTTTTTTCCTTTGTGAAAATTAAAACAGTTACTTCGCTACATGCTCTATTGGGATGACTGACAATTGATGAAAACATACCAAGCTCCCACAAATAATTTTAATTTTCATCCAAAATAAAAATGTGTTAATGCCTCATGCCTATAACAAAAATATTTTCATAATGATACTGTTTACACAGATTTAATCAGTTGTGTCACTGGGGTACAGCAAAAACAGCAATGTGACCTGCTGAGATTTAACACCAGATTGCGATTTACAATCAAGGCAGCAAGAGTCACTGAAGTGCATAGCTCTCGCCCCAATTACTAATTAATCAGACCCAAACAGGTCTCCATAAAAGGCACCGCATTCAGCTGTGCATCCCATCATTTTAAAGGCCTCCTCTATTTTTTAAGGAGGAAAGGTGACCTATGGAGTCGGATCACTATATGGTACCTGTCTTGTGCACGAGCTCATTGAATACATTTCACTGGATGCCTACTTATCTTTCCCTACTCCATTTCTAAATGTTCTGAATACAAAATTTCACACTATGGCAGTATCCCAGCATCATTAAAATGTCAGTATGCTGGTTTCTGTATAAAAACAAGTGACTGGCTTGCTTTTTTGAGTCCTTGTATTTGTACAAGTCTTTTTTCTTCTGCAGCTACTGTCTATAGAAAACGAAGGGGTATAATAGGTAAACGTATTTTAAGAGTTTGTTGGGAATTATGGGGAATAGCAATCAGTGTAATTCAGTTCAGTCCAACTTCTACCCAACTTCATTAAATGAAAAATATATTTGATCCCCTTCACATGGGGATCAGATAATAGAAGCCTTACAAACTGCTCTGCTTTGACAAAAAAGATTCTGACTGGAGTAGTATAAAAGAAAACATGCATTGCTGACTTGTTTATTTTAACCATCTTTAAAATAATGAGTTTAATTCTCATTTTTCTTCCTTTCCTGGATACCTCCTCTATGTAGAGCATTCCCTTTGAAGTAAATGGCAGCCCAGGACCTAGAGGAGATCTGTGAGGGGAAGGAGCGAAATGAGAATCAGGCTGCTGATTTCAGATTCTTGATGTATAGCCTGGCCAAATGAAAGCTAAAATGATTTGAGTCACATTGCATTAATCACACATTGTTCTGTATGGGCCACCCTAACACACAGCATCAGACTTAAAAGCAGGTATATTAGTACCCTCAGAAGAACTAGAAGAACAATCAATTGCAGAAATTGTAACTATTTTCTCAGAGATTTAATGACACAAGCTGTCCCCATTTTTGCTTCTAAGGGATTTCTGGAAACTGTCATGAAACAGATAGCATAAAGTAGATGATGTTTTTGCAGAAGAAAGGTGTAATGACTGGAGTTTTGCATTCTTAACCAAGAATCATATTGCATAAATCATATCTGTGGCAAAAAATAGACTATAAAATAAAAATGCAACAGTTATGAGTCACTGTAAAAACTGAAAACGGTTTACTTATGTTTCAGGTCCTATGTGCACATTGCACACTGAGTAAATGAGGGATCACAACATTCATGACCTGGTGTGTTTAGTCCTTCTCTTCAATTAGGGGCTGTGTGATCAGACATAAGCTCCCTCTCCTCTCTCCTTCTCTATAAACTGCATACACCAACTAGATAATCTCTAAGGTTCCTGACAGTTTCATTCTATTGCAAATCCACTGGGACATATATATATATATATATGTATATGTGTGTGTGTGTAATCATCTACAGTATGCATCAATTTTCTATTGAATTGCTAGTAATTATGTTTATTTTCTTGGCACATCAAGGAGTTATGCAAAATCTAGATTGTTTAAAATTTGGCCAGAGTCTGAGCTGATACCTTTTCTTTCTCTTGATGGTTTTCTCTTTAGTAAATACATATGGATGATGAGGATGGTGGTGTTCATATTTTAAAGATAATTAACTTTTGCATGAAGTATTTACCCTGTGCAGAGCACAGCATTAATTGCCTTCTGAACATCCTTTTTGTATCCTTGCAACCCTCATGAGGTTTTTGTCACCCCCATTTTCATGCAGAAAACTGAGTTATGAGAAGTTAAATGATGCTCAGCTAACATCTCTCCACCTCCACCCACTCTAGTGTGAGGGTAAGAGAGTGCTCACTTGCTTTTAACCCCAGCACTGTATTGCCCCCCAAAGCGAGCAAACCTGCCAGGCAAAAGTGGATGTTTTAGGCATTTAACTTATTTTTCCTGTTTTATTGTTGTTGCTGATGGTGAGTCTTCTACAAAAAGAAAGAAGGACTTCTACACTTCCCCACTACCAAGTCTCCTTAGTGTATTCAAAGTTAAAACAACTGATCGATTCAGACCAAGTAGTATTTACCAGAAAATGGGAAAGACAGATAAGAAATTCCTGCATGATCTTTCTGATCATAAGGTCTCTTGGACGTGTATGAGCCATTATGCATGAAGGATCTGTATAGATTTAGTTGGCAATTCCTTTACAACATGACCATGTCATTATAACTGACTGTTTTTGAGGAGTTTAGATCTTGTCTCAGAAACTGCTAAATGGCTGGGCCAGCTATAAAACTTACCTGTACCCAATGCAAAATAAATAAATAACATGTCCCAGCCAACTGGGAAGTCAGTCTCCCCTTATCACAGGCCCCTGTCCCTGCCCATAGTGGATGGGAGACCCTGAGGAATTGCCATCTCTGTGCTGGAACACACTTGACACCTACCTAGATCAGGGGTGGGTAAGAGGCCTCAAATGTGTATCTAGCCAAATGTGCCACAGTGGTGCCAGCCAGCAACTCAATTGCTAGGATACCATGGGACACCCCACCCTCTCTTGTGTCCAGGACCCCTCAGAGCAGGGAGTGGAGAGAGAATGCAGATGCCTCCATCCTACTCCCATCTCGTGGGAACCATAGCCTTCTGGAGGGTGGCAGAGGTTGCAGGGCAGAGGTGTGGAGAGTGGCCTGGCAGGGCCCTGGGCCCCAGGGGCAGGGAGCAGGCAGCTGAGAACCTGTTGGGGATGGGACAGGGAGGGTGCATGGAACAGCAGTAGGGACTGGACCACACCTGAGCTGAGCCTCCCAACCCCCAGCAAGGTTCCAGTGTCCTGTTTAACTTCATTTACAAAACACAAATTCCAAGATAAAAATTATTAAGAATTTCAAGACATCCCCGCGGAACATTAAATCCCAAGTGGTGGGCCGTTCTGAGCAAGGGTCCTGTGCTACTGTACTTGTCACACTCTTGAGCTGGCCCTGCTAAGTGGTTGTTCAAGACTCTCCACTAGGTTGCATGTGAACAAGAAAAGTAGGAAGTGCCAAAGGAGGAAACTGACTTACTTTCATTAAACATGCTATTAGAGGACTTCTATGGAGTAGCAAATTATATTCTTCCATTTATCACTACTCTCTCTCTTCATCCATCTTCTAAACCTTCCTTGCAGCTTCCCTACTGAAATAAAGTCATAGGGCAGGCCAGTTTCTCCCAGAAATGCCATTTTGGGTGTTTCCTTAGCAAAATTTATCCTAAAGGAGTCTTTTCCCTAAGACATCCTCACACAGTATGAAAATCCCAGATGCAACAAATCTGGAATTTTATATGATTGATATAAAGAATACCTTTAGTGCTATAGTTTGGATATGGATTGTTGGACCCCTCCAAATCTCATGTTGAAATTTTATCCCCAATGTTGGAGGTGAGGGCCTAACGGGAGGTGTCTGGGTCATGGGGCAGATCCCTCATGAATGGCTTGGTGCCATCCTGGCAGTAATGGGTGAGTTCTCACTCTATTGGTGCCCAAAAGGCTGGTTGTTTAAAAGAGCCTGCTGCCTCCCACCTCTCTCTTGCTCCTCTCTCCCCATGTGATCCCTGCACATACCTGCTCCCCTCTGCCTTCCACCATGAGTGGAAGCAGCCTGAGGCCCTCACCAGAAACAGAGGCTGGCAACATGCTTCTGTGCAGCCTTGCAGAACCATGAACCACCTAAACCTCTTTATAAATTACCCAGCCTTGGGTATTCTTTTATAGCAACACAGACTAAAACATTCAGTCATAGGTATAAATGCTGTCCTATCACTTAGAATGCTCTCCTTTCCCTGAAAAATTACATTCAAATATTAGAACTTTTATAATATGTAAAGCATAGTTTAATTATATGTCTCAAAACCATATCCACCACCATAAACCATAATAATTGGCTAAACATATTTTTAGTTTATTTCTTTCTCAGAAATTAAGTGGATATTTTGTTCTGTTTCTTACTATTTCTTCTGTGTAATTGTAGAAAACCTGCCTAATGTGTTTTTCTGCTCCAGTGATTCATGATGATGATACTTCATATGTATAAAGTAAGTTACAGCAAATAAAGCATATTTGCATATAAGTCAGTGAGCTGGTTGAAATAAATGATATTGTCCCTATCTTATAAATGAGGATAAAAGTTTCCAAAGGCCAAGTAATTTGCCCAAATTTGTAGAAGAGTGAATGTCTGAGCCAACTGCAGGTCCCCAGCTTCTGAGTGTGGGACAGGTGTTCCCCTTCACCACCTGCAATTCAAAGAGCCCGTAACACCAAGCATCAGGCCGAGTGGGTGAAGTACATTCACATATGCCTTCTATAATATGTGGTTGGTGCTTTTCATGTGATCACGTTGACTCCTCACAATCCCCCAAAGACATAGAATTGTCTGCAACCTGAAAGACTTTAGCTTCCAGGCCTTATACAATCTCCCCATGTCCCCAGAAGGGGAAGAGCAAAAACTTTCTGAAACAGGATGACGCATAAACTCAGTCACATAAAATAGAATGTAAGTCACATGTCTGTGACGGTGACATATCACTCATTTTTTGAAAAGCTGGAAAACAAAAATAACTCCTGGGCACCGTTGTACGAAGACCTGTGTCAGAACGAAGCCAGAGTATCTGCACACACCCCACCCTGCTCGCGCTATGGGTAGGGCTAACGCTTTAATGTACAGATAGGGAGAGTGAGGCTTGGAGAGATTACACAGTGCGAGCACGATCACAAGGTTAAGATTCAAACCCAGGTCTTTGTGATGCCAAATTGCACATTTCGCTTCAGTTTCAAAAAAGTATTCCTTGAGTTTTTTTTTCTGCAGAGAACATTGCAAGAGGAAAGCTCTGAGCAGAGCAGAGAAAAACTGCCTCAGATTATTCAGCCTATTAGAACCTAGACAGTGAGTAAGCTGCTGCTTCCATGAGCTACAACTGCATTTTGTTGCTAAGAATCCAACTTCCTGGGTGTGTAGAGGGTGAAGGTGGGAGAAAAAAATAATAAAGTACCACAAAAAATAATGGATTTGAATAATGAATTCAAGGACAAATACAGAAACTCACATCCACTCATTCATGAATGAATGAAAGATGAGAAGGTATCTCAGATTACCTTAAATAATGTTCTAATCAAACTAAAGGCAAGGGGCACCAGGGCACAGAAATATTTGTGAATAGGAAGGACAATAATTTATACATACAGTACTTCACAACATTCTGTGCTATGTTTCTTTTAAATCCATAACGCAATTCCTTTAGTGTTGTATGTTCTTCCTCTATGTTGCATCCCTTCTTTGAAGCTGAGGAATTATTACCAGTTCTATAGCATTCCTGTTTCCTGTAAGTAATCTCTGATTACTTACAGTAAAACTGTAAACACTGTGCATAGTCCATAGTCCATACTCCATGCATCTACTAGAACAAAGTTAACAATGAAACCCTGTGTATGAAAGGATGAAACTGGAACGTGCAATGCATCAGGTTCCTCTCTACTGGGAGTGTAAGTGAACAGCAGGCCTCTGTTCCAGGCTGCGTCCAGTTCTAGCAGTGAAGCGACTCTTGTTTCACAAGGAGGAAGCACAGCTTTTGCAAGGCCACTTTGATGTTGGATTCTGAACACAGCTTTGGGATAGACTGAAGGCAAAAACAAACACGGCTTTCTCTACATTATCTATATTAAAAGTTTTTGGCTATCAACCAGATTTTTTTTTTTTTTATGAGACCAAGTCTCCCTCCGTTGCCCTGAGTAGAGTGCTATGGAGTCAGCCTAGCTCACAGCAACCTCAAACTCCTGGCCTCAAGCGATCCTCCTGCCTCAGCCTCCTGAGTAGCTGAGACTACAGGCATGTGCCACCACGCCCAGTTAATCTTTCATATTTTTAGTAGAGACGGGGTCTCGCTCGTGCTCAGGCTGGTCTCAAACTCCTGAGCTCAAACCATCCTCCCACCTTGGCCTCCCAGAGTGTTAGGATTACAGGCTTAAGCCATCATGCCCAGCCCAAACTTCATAAAATGAATTACTGTCATATTTCATTTCCCTCTGACCTCCACAATAGAAAGGAAAGAAAATATTATGAAACTTCTCTCACCACAGTAAAAGAATCATATTTTATATATGACTTGATACACTATGGTGTTTTAACCATTTTTATATACAATTTTTTTCATTTAGAAAATATTTAAAGAATACTAAAATGAACTTCTGTTGGAAGAAAGCAGTTGGGTTTTGGAAGTAGGAGTGAGGAGGAGGATCCAAAGATGCTATTGCATACTCTTGGAAGACCTGAACAGTATCTGACCAATTTTAAAGGAATTGCCTTGCAGATTTAAAAGATGCATAGCACACTATGTATAAATCATTGTTTTTCCTCTTCACAAATATTTCTGTGGCCCTTGCATTTACTTTTATTAGAATATTATTTAAGGTAATTTAAAAGATAGTTTTCTAATATTCATCTTTCATTTATTCATGAATTTCCATTAAACATTTAAACTTTTCAAGATAAGGATACGCATGTTGTGGCTCTGAACATGAAATCTAAATTAGATTCTATATTCCCTTACTTTGCATTTGTTTTAAAACGGATGTTGTTGGTCAGGTTGTTTGGTGCTATGCCTAAGGTTTAAACTGTAAATCTATGATTTTAATGAACAAATAATGCATGCAGTAGTAGAAAAACCACACTATAGTGTTATGGCATCATTAAAGAGAAATAATTTGCTACTTTGCTACTTTGTAAGATTAACCCTGCACTTAAAGAGAATTTGTACCAATTCATGTTTGACAACTATACATAAAATCAAGTATAAGACTATTTCTATTTCTTATTTTGTCAAATTCATGGCTATTCCCATAACACTGGTGGGGAGGAGGTGGAGAGGGGGAGTATTTAAACTCTTCCTACCCTTCAACAACATAACAGGGAAATGAAACGCACATCTGTAAATAAATGCATCATTAGATTCTCATCAATTTGTAAGCTTCGCTTGATATATGGCTAAAATAATCCCACAAGGAAACTAAAGAAGTGTTTGGTTCCAAGCACATGCCAAATAGATGAAGGGGGTGGGGGATTGGTGGGTGGGGACCAAATTATTTAAATGAAGAATTTTGCAGATGCTAGAAATATCTTTTACAACAGTCCAGAATGAGGAACTATTTTTAGTACACAGCTACCAATGTATTCATTAACAGAGGAGAGCTCTGGACATATTAAAGGAGCACAGTAAAACAACTAATGATGCACTTGAGCAGTAACAGGTTGTCATTAGACCAGCATCTGCTCTCATCAGAGTTAATTATTCAGTTGCTTTGTTTTCCAAGTAGGTGTCTGGTAAAATTTAGCAGATTCTTAATTAAAACACATTTTCAAACTCCTTGGATGCTCATCTCATCTAAAGAAATCAAGACAATTTCCACCATAAACATCAAGCTTCAGTTGAGCTATCAAATGGAAGAAGGAACTCAGCCAATATAAGATGTTATGTATTAACTATTGGGATGCCCAGAGCATGCAGATGAGGAAAATTTACCTTGAGAAATAATCTATTTTTCCCAAACTACCAACGAGTCACAGACAGATAATAAGAACACTAGTATACCTAATTTACCTTCACTATGCAATATAGAAAGTGGAATGTAATACATGAGCTGGAGACATCAAAAAGACAACATAAGTTTCTATATTTACCCTTGAATTCTGTTATCAATCATTAAAATCTGACATGTATATTGTATATACCAACTTCAATATGTGAATGAATTTTTGAAAAATGGAAATATCTCCCAAGATGACCACTGCTTACAATTAGCTACTAACATATGGGGAATGCCAGTAAGGATCCTAGTTAAATTCTTAATGTCAATATAAACACAACAAATGTGTGCAATATCAGTACAGAATTGACATAATTATAATTATATACTGCTGTATATCAACACAATACTACTGTAACATCAATATAGTTTAAATACAAAGCTATGAACATTTGGATAATGAGTCAAAAATGATCCTCACATTTAACCTAATACTTAAGTACTTGGAAAGCACATCGCTGAAGTGAATGGAATTAAAAAAAAAAAAAAAGGTAAAAAAACTAAAATAACCAGGAGAAAAAAAGTACAGATATATTATGGGAGTAATTAGCGCAGAATCAAAGAATGCTACCAATTCCCTCTCTAAACCGTGAAGACCGGACTTTACTCTGAATCCTCATTATCCATAACACACAGGGAGGATAAATGCTAGGCGTTCAGTAAAAAGATTTTTCGTATGAAAAAAAATAGTGAACATTGATTTCATTCTGCCATCAATGTGAGTGTGGGGTTACCATAGCCCATGAAATTTGAACCTAGCACACCCAGAACAAAAATAAACCACATGCTGATTACTGGGTTTCACCCAATCTGAATGGTGAAATATCAACTCCCCAAATCAGATGGGGTCCACTTGACCAGGCATCTATATATTGCAACTCCCTATGGGTTCTTTGAAGAATCAAATCTTTAAAGATGGAAATAAAAAAGAAATTCTTAAGAATTAGTAAATTCAATCAGTAATAAAAATAGATACAGTTAATGTATCCAATGAACTGTGAAGGGTATGCAAAGGTTTTGGCTTCTCAAGTTTCTCCTCACCGAGAAATAGACAATAACCCTCAAATACTGGGACTAAGGCATATTTTATGCCCCATTTATATCTTGGCATAATTCTTATTGCTTGAATTCCACACAGTCTGACTGCCCTATAATGTCTGGGGATTTTTGTTTGTTTTTATTTCAGAATATTATGGGAATACAAACGTTTTGGTTACATGATTTGCTTTTGTGCAGTATGAGTCAAAGTTATATGTGTGCCCATCACCAAGATAGTGTGCAATGTACCCATGAGGCGTGAATTTACCCATCCTCTCCTCCCCTCTCCCACCTGCTTGGTTTCTGTTGAGTTTCACTACTATATGCACACACGGGTGTTGATTAATGTCTGTTTTTTTAATTCAGGACCTATGTTATATTATTGGCACTTAATCAACACATGGTCTTTAGGAACTGAGTTTTTCACAGGGGACAGCTGCTCTAGGCCAACCAGCTATGGGAGGGCAGTCGAGTCAGTGTTCCGTCTATAGCGGCGGTGACAGTGCCCCACTCCTGCAGGGAGGCAGGCACCATTAGTCAGGTTACAGGCTAAGCCTCTGTAACAAATGGATCCCAAATAGTGAATTGAGAGAGATGGAATTTTATTTCTCTCTCAAGTGTCAGCCTAGAGGTAGATGGCAAGTGGCACAACTCTGCTTCAGGAGGTTACTCAGGACTCAGTTCACTTCCTTGTTGTTACTCCCAAATCTTCCAGGGCACTGTCATCTGCTTAGGCTGGGTCATGGTCACATCTTTATTCCAGCCCATAAGATGGAATAAAAAAATGAAATGGGATGCAAGCAATTTCCTTTTAAATATGTGACACTGTAGCTTGTACCCATCACTTTAGTTAACATTACCTTGGCAAGAACTTAGTACCATGGACCCATCTTGCTCCAACAGAGACTAGGAAATACAGCCTATGGTAGGGCAGTCATGTTCCCAGTCAAATATGTTAAGAAAAAAAAAGAAGGAAGAGAATAGATTTTAGTGGGCAGCTAACATACCTATATGGAAATAATTTGAAACAAACAACAACAACCACCAAAAACAAAAGGGTAATGTTCCCTTACCTTTTTTGTGAATAGAATTCAGATATGAATGGGAGTCCTCCATTTAAGTAATGCCTGCATATTTCCATTAAACGGCCCTATGTAACAGTATCTCCAGGTATTACACTGGAATCATTTTCTAGTCCATATCAAGTGAAAAACCTTATGTTTCTATGGAACCAATCCATCAATTTGATCTTATCCTAGCTCTGGAAAGCATAAGTGACACTGGGTGCAATTTGGTCCTATACTTACATTTTGCTGATGAGAAAACTAAGGTAAAAGATGATCGAGTGGCAAGAAATGGTGTCCCTGTGTCCAAGATTACTGGCTTGGGTGTCTGGAGGTCTGAGTTCTAGGCTCTGCTACTGTTTCCTGTCCATTTCTCTCATTCTTTTAATATTGTACTATTTTAGTATAGAGATGTGGAATAACACCAGGTAGGGGTAGGGTGAATCTAGAATGCTAGTCTGACTTAAATCAGATGGAAATAGATAGAATGTAGAAGATTGATTAAGGAGCCACAAACAGAAGCACCTGAATATTGGCCTTTGTCCTTCCATGATTACTTATGAAAATATCCTTTTATACATCCTGCATGCTTATACACCCTGTGATTTCTAGGTCTCATGCCCATCTAGTGAAATAAAACAGGGGAAATTAAGGCATATGTCACAGGGGAAATATTGCCTTCATACAGAAAAGCATACCATTGTTCATATGGTATTACTTAACATACTTTGTCGTGATCCTACAAATCTTTTCACTACAAATTAATTTGAATAAAAGAATAAAGTCTAGAAAATTAAATTAGATATAGTCCAGCATCCATTCTTGAATAAAGTTTGAAAGCTACTGGTGACTAGAGGATCTCTCATCATGGTGTAAAAAGTTTTAAAATAGGAAGAATCATACTTTTGCCCAGTCCTATTGTGGGCATGATCTTCTTAGACCAGCTCAGGTTATAAGTTACTAAAAAACTAACTCAATTTTAGAACAAAGTAAGAATGTCAAATCCAAAGGTCAAATCCATATGGTATTTAGTATTATTTAGTTTTTAAAACATTTTCCATAATTTGAAGATCTTATTTTTATACCATTCTTTCAGTGTAGTTTAGAGTTGGTAATCTATAACGTTTAATATTTTTTAAAGAGTTTTCACTATTCATTGTAAATTTTATTTTTTTAATTCCACCATCCCTCCCTTTTTTCCTTCCTTCCTACCTTCTTTTCTTCCTTACACAAAATATTGACTAAGTACTTAGTATATGCCAGGTACCCTATTTGAGACTAGGGCTGTAGAATGAATGAGATAGTATCTGCTTGCATTAAGCTTACAATCTATTAGTGAAAACAGATACTAACATAATTTTTTTCTACTTTTGTAAGGAGTAATAGTGTACTGTGGATTTGAGGATTTAAATACCTCCTTTTATCAATTCTGCCCTCTGAATTTCTGGAAAATATCCAAGTTCAACCCAAAAAACATTATTCTTTCAAAAAATGCTTTTAATATCAATTCCAGCTCAACAAAAAGACTTCTGAAATCAGGATTTAGAGGTGTATATGAATAAATTATTCATGGGACAGTAACCTGTCTGAGCCCACTCACAGCTTCCCTATGCCCCCAAATGCTCCATGGCCAGAGCAATATGGAGATTCCTCAATAGACACCGAATTGACTGTTGGACTCAATGTTGCAAATTTGATTTTTTAAATGTGCCTCTCTACAAAGGTTTGTGGACCTGCTATATTTTTATGAGTTAGTCAACCTGAAATTTAAGAATGGATTATAAAGATGTCACTTTGTACAACCAAAAAATAAAGACAGAAAGAGAGGGATTTAGAGGGGGGAGACAGAGACAGAGAGAGAGAGAGAGAGAGAGAGAGAGAGGAGAGATATCCTGCATAAGGAAACTTTAAAAATCCCACCACAACAGATGGCTTGTGCCATTTTGAATTTAGTCTCCCTAAGGAGCAAACCCTTGTAGAGGCTATTAAAGCTTCTGTTTGCAAGAGAAAATGCTATTTCAATGTTGATGGCTATATCTATGTGACCTCCATTGAAAACAAAGTCACAGATATTTACCCTCATTCAGGAGGAGTAAAACAATGAGGTTGGAAGACTAAACCCACCCAGTGTCACATGCGTCTTTGAGAACTGATTAAAGTGACAGCAGGGTAACAAAACTGCGCCACTCAATACAAGCTTTGCCTTAAGGAATAAAAATAAAATAGGCACATTACTCCTCAAAGACACATATTTTATTTAGTTGTTAAGAGTGGAGTGTTGGAATTTTTGAAGAACTGTTGCTATTTAATAGAGGTGAAAGTTTTAATGTGAATACTGCCTGTGTGAGCGCGTGTGTGCAAAGTTGGCGTGACACATTCTGCTCAAATTAGACTTCTAAATAACTAGTAACAGCTGTGGTGCTTAGAAATCAGTTAGGTTTAAACGATGATGTCATGTACTTATATAAGTAAAATAGGTGTACTTATGGGATGGCGGAGTACATAACACTTTTTATCTAGAAGAGATGGTGTGCAGGTACCTTCCTTTAGAGGCAGTAAATATGCCACATCCCAAAATAAATTATATTTTTCCACACCCTTAAAATTGTTATCCTCATATACCACTTAAAAATATGTAAGTCCATATAGACGGAAGAGGTAGGAACAGACATATAAAAATTATTTCATGGCAGCAAGAAAAATTACCAAACACAAAATTGTGAATGTGTATTCACTTATATTCCTGTATTTGAAATGAGATCCCTGTTACATAGATGACTGAGATCCTCAGCCCATGATTTAAAAAAAAAAAAAAATATGACCTCAGAAAACAGCCAGGTTTGTAGAATTACATTTTTATTTTCTAAAGGCACATTAACAGCAAAAGCTAGCAAATAAAAATTGCTTTGAGAGACAATTATAATTAATTTACTAATTATCTTTTCTGTTGGTAAACATTGGCTAGAGGTTAATGTCAGGGAACCTGTTTGCCCTAAAATTTAGAAATAGAGTAATACAATAAGCACAGTGAATCTGACTGTAATAATTTGAGAAAGAGATAATATTTGCATGTAGAAAAAAGAGCAAATTTTAAAATTAAGGATACAAATGCACAAATATTTTTCTGTTACTAGAGGTCTGAAATCATGAGTAAGTCCAGATCTGATGTTTCTCTTCAAACTTAAAGATAGAAAAATAGCAGTTAGTAATACAATGTACTTATTTTGAGATTGCCTTGTAAAAGAGCAGGTTAATTATAAAAGCATTATTCATTTATGTGAAAAAATTTTGCACATGTACTTGATTAAAGAAAAGCTCAAAAGAAATGAATTATTTTTGTTTTGAAACTAAAAATATGGCTCTTTCAAATGCCTTTCTTTCCAAAGCCTTTAAAAAAAAAGAGAACAGCTTCTCATTCAGAAACATAGAAGACAAGTGTTCTTCCAAGGAAGCCCATGTTATTCACTCTTTGCACCCCTCATTTCCTAAATTGGGGGAGTCTGGTGCTAACATACTCTCTTCATAAAATCACCAGTGCCTCTCATTTCAGCTATTAAGTATTTAAAGGCAAGTAGTTTGGGAATGAATCTATCACTTCTACTAAGCCTGTGTGGGCTAAATAAAGTCCAAATTCTCAAAATGGCTTGCCATCTTAAAGAAAGAAGAAATGTTTAAGAGGACACTTAGAGGAAGAAGTGTTTCCAAAAGAAGTTATGGTGATATAATATGGTAAGCAAAAAAATGTTTGCTATGTCCTACACTCAGCTGGAACATCTCCTGTTTGGAGATATTTCACAAAATGATTTCACAGGCAAATGGTTTAATGCATGGCCAGCCAATTTAGCCTTTATTTTAAATATATTCTTTATGCATATAGATATTTTGAGATTGTGCCTTCTGGAATGATTACTGAAACCACATTGAAAAGTCATTATGCAGAAACATGGGTGTACAAATAGTTCATAGCTTAGGGGAACTATAAATAGAACTGACTGAATCTTGTTAAAGAGTTCATGTCCTGGTTATTTAAAAGAACTATTTTGGTGGCATTGATTAGCTATAACACTTCTAATTTGCATTTCACTAAAATAAAGTATGAAAAACAATCGCACACAATTTTTGGAAAGGAATATTGATGAAAAATACACTGAAATGAAAAATGAAATATGGTCTAATTCCAACAGAAGGGCAAGTTTTCTTTTTCCATTATGTCATCATTCTTTAATTCTAAGACAATGTAAAGTAAATATCCATGATTCTTAGGTTTATGTATTCTAGAGACCAGTGATTATTAGAAAATATAGAAATATCTAGATAATTTAAAAAGATTTCACTGATAATTGTTTGGAATAAAGCAATTTCTTCCCCGGGAATCATTCTAATATTATATGACAATGTCAATTACATGTGGTTCTGATATAACACTTGTCACTATCAGAGAAGTAATAGAAAATATGACTAATTTTTCAGGTATAATCATGAATTTGATAAAATAAAACAGCATACTAGTCTTGATACAATTCCACCATCTTCATCTTAAGAAATACTCTTTGAGTAGTGATACCCTTACTTTATTACCATTCCTTTCAAGGAATCCTTAAGTGACTTGCAAAGTCTTCATTTCAACCTTCCTACTTATTTTTTTCACATTTAATGGCTAATTGTTAGTATTTCAAGAAATGGATAATGCTTTGATAGCTTTGGTGGACTCCTAAGGGGTACTGAGACATAGTTTACATTGAATATAGATATTCGTATGTATGCATACATATATAAAATATATATGCTACATATGTATACGTGTGTGCATATACATATATGCAACTTCAGCAACTTACAAGATCATGACATATATCCTAGTTGAAACTACCCTGTTTGGGGATTAACATGCACAACCTTATCCCTGAATGAGGTTGAAAGTTTATAACCTCACAGACATTGATGGCTAATTTTTAAAACATTGATAAATTCAAAAATGTATATCTCTAAACAGCTTAATTATCTATTGCATGGAACTATTTGGAAGTATTTGAAGTATGACTTACTCATTGATATCAGGTTTTATAAGCTTTCAATACATGCAACTATTTTTAAAGCATTCCATCTATTAACACCCTATATTAAATATCACAGTAAAAATGAGAAATAAAATATCGGATGACAAACTCAAACCTATCCTGCACAAAATATTTCTTGATATCTTATTTTTCATAGAAATATAATTATAAATACTTTAATTCAAAATACATAAAGAAAGATAGTTCAGGCGCTTGTGTGATGGGAGTGATTTATTTAATACCTGGTTTCCAGATCGTCTTTTCCCTGAACATATTGATAGTCTTTTCTCTATCCCTCTGTCTCTTTAGCTGCTAGCAAGGGTAATGTCAACCTAATTGAAATTGTTAACCAATAACAATCTTATTTTAAATACTTTAAATAATTTAAATGTACGGACCTCATGAAAAATGGCGATACATCATAATGCTTTAAGAGTTCGAGGAAGATATTGCCATAGTATTTAAATAGGACTAGCTACTTAACTCTGTGTCCTGTGAAATGTTCTGCATATATTAATAGATTGCTGAGGTATATTGAGGGAAAATTAAGCCCATGAACAGCGGGGAAGATGTTTTTACAACATATGCCAATGAAATAGTCATTTGCTATCACTTACTTAAGTAAACCCAAAAGATAGATTTTTGGGCTTGTATCCAAAAAAGGAGGGTCTGGCAGGGAACTGCAAAAGCTTCAAAACTGGGGAAATCATTCAGAAGGCATTTCAAATTCAACTGTTATGGTTTAATTTAGATTTGCTTTGTTAATCCATATTATATATATTAATAATTTCAGTTATAGTTTCCATGAATTAGAAGGAGAATGGTTTTTCATAAAGTGCACAGGAAATTGGATTCATGTGAAGAAATAGAATGACTAAAAGAAAACACTAACGTTAAATGACACGGTCATGTAGACTTAAATATCTCACTTCTTTAATTAATCAATCAACAAATTATTCAGTCCATCAGCAAATAATTACAAGTGCCTATTATGTATTCATCACTTTGCTAAACACACAAGGGATACAGTGCGGTTATTATTTGTTCATTCTGGGACACCTCAGTTAAGAGAAAACTAGCAACACTTTTGCCTTATATGAAGCCAGTAATAATAATGTACTTTCAGTATTAATTGGTCCTGAGGCAAGCACCTGACCCAAGATAGGTCAACTGGAGTTTGATCCTAAGATTCTTTAAAAATGAGCTATGGAATGGAGAACAGTTGGTGGTCAGATTGTGATATATGAAGCTTGGGAATTCAATAGTCAGTTTCCTGCCAAAGGGACTGAGAGACTGAAGCCAGCATTTAGAGTAGAGATGAGAACAGAGTATCTGGAAGACATTCAGTGTTGCATCCATTAACTCTGGGAGCTCGCTGGGCCCTTGCACTTTTCAGAGTTACCTAAGATACCCCAGCGTCCTTCAAACAAGTCTCTTCTATCTAATATAGTTCAAGTCATCTTCCTATTCCTTGCACTCAAAAGAATTATTATTAACATACCAATGAATCAATAAACATTTCTGACAGCTTATATGATGCTCCCCACTTTTGAAGACATTTGGAAGAATCAGGTTTAGACACAGTACACGAAGGTACAATGTAAAACTCATCCAAACTACTGCCATCCAGCACACATTAACTAAGTAACTACTATCTGTTCTCCTAGGACCTTGGAACAGAGGTGTCCAAGACAGTCTTTGGATAAAGGCCAAAAATTGGAATAATTAAATGGGGGAATATAAAAACACTGAAGACAAGAAAAAACCTAGACGTATTGAAGAATAATAATGCTTGATCATAAACTGTTCCCATTCCTTTTAACCTTAACCTCCTCCTACCAATAAACTAGTTTTCTATATACATTCCCCTCAGGGGAAAAGCAGTTACTGGCTGCTGACAAAAGAGTCTCTGCAGTTTTGATTTTTAAGATCCAGGAAACAAGAGCTTACTAAAAAGGAATCCTAAGGTCCAGCCTTAGGTTAGTGTCTTAGGTTAGTGACTTAGTGTCTAAGTCACTTAGAGAAGCTGAACGTCCAGTATAGTGCTAGAAAAGCAGCAGAGAATGCCTAAGCTGCTCCAAGGCCTCCTTCCTGTAATTTCCCCCCATGCTCAGTAGAGAAGTGCTGAGAAGGCTGCAAAACCAGAGGCAGCCGAGGTGGGAATAAGGTGGATGAGAGAGGTTTATGTTGTGACCAGCACCAAGGCAGGGAATCAAAAGCAGGGACAAACACAGCATGCCCATAGACCAGACACACAGCTGGACCCAAGCACCCCGCTCAGACCAAACTCCCTCCTACCCCCTCCAAGTCCTGATGAAGGATGATACGTAAACTCAATTACCACCACCCCAGCACAGATCACTCCAGCAGGGGGAAAAAGAGAGGCAGTAGAAGTCAGAATGTTCACTGGACTGAGTTTAAATTCTGAATTAATTACATTTAAAACAGACTACGACTGAGATATCTTGAGTGGGCAAGTTTACTTTTTTTGTATCCCAAGGAGAAAATATAGGTACTCATGAGCTAGTTGAGTTTCATAGGAATATATTGAAGTATTTTAAATCTGTTAAAATACATGATCACATAAAAATCTGGAAGAAAAATAAGGTACTCATGGTTATCAAATAGTGAAATGCATTCATTAATTATAAATATATATACCCCCAGAGACTGTATAGTTCCTGAATATGGATATTAGGAAACATAATGGAAAATAAACTTTCTATTTATATTATATAATATAAATTCTTATTATAAAACAGACTTTTGATGGCAAGACATATGAAGGTTCAGTTAGGAAAAACTAATCTAGAATGTATGACTTACTATAAATTTAGAATAATGAACTTCATACTTGAACTTAGAATGTCTAGGTCCTAGCTCTGTCTCTCACAAGTATTCTCTTGAGTGTGTCACTTAACAGATCTGAGATGCATTTTATTAATTTGTAAAACAGAGAATATAAAGCCTTTTCTACCTACCCCATCTGATTATTTTGAAAACCAAATGATAATATATGTGAAAGCACTTTAAAATTTCAAAGCTCTATAACAACATAAGATTAAAATCATAACACTCAAATAGCAGTTCTCTCATAAAGAGTTCATAGTACATGGCCATTATTATTCATAAATTACATATGAATGGCTAGAACATGATATAGAAACAAAGCAATCCAAAAATGTGTGGTAGCTTAATAAAACAAAGTTATATTTCTTGCTCATGCTATATATCCAATGAAGGTTGGCAGGAGACTGCACCGCATAGTCACTCAGGGCCAAAATCAAACAAAATCTGTATAATCTTGAGATGCTGCTATATCAATAAGTAGCATCAGAATTTGCTGCATCATTGGAGCAGAAAGTGCATGGGGAATGTACACACACCCTTAATTGCTTGAGATCAAAGGGGACATAGTTCCCTTTCATTCAAAGCCCATTGGCCAAAATTTTCTACATGAGCCCAATCTAGCTACAAGGAAGAAAGTCTTTGCATGTGTCCAAAAATGAAGAGAAGTGAATATAGAGAAGTTTTTAATCTCTTATGAAAAGACACCATGAAAGACAGAAAAGACTTATGAAACATGTTAATATATTTTAAACATTATATTTAATTGGGAATATAAAACAAAAATAAATAAAATAATTTTAAAAAACAAGTAAGTGCATACTTCTAGTGACTATCATTTCAAAATGCCCAAAGAAGGGAGATATATTGCAACCCACTGCTTTTTCCTGAGGACCACATAGTCTTTTCTGGTAAAAGCATCTTTATTTTCCTTTGCAGAATCATAACTTGCATCATCTCAGCCCACGTGTCAGGGGTGCATGACCCAGGACTGACCAGTCACTATATTCCATATCTCTGGCAACAATGACAGGAATATGACCCCAGAACAGGTAAATGCAACTCAATTCTAAAATTATTTTTTGTAATGACAGCAAATTTCTTTTTCCAGTGGCATTGCAATTTAAAAAGAGAATATAAGCTTGGAGCTACCAGAGGTCATCACATGGAAGGAGGAAGAAAGATTTTTAAAAATGGGAAAAGAATAAATATGAATTAGTGACAATGAGCCAATGGATCAAGCAGAGCCTGAGAAATCCAGCTATGCCAATAAATTCTCTATTTGGCTTCCGTTGAGTTTCCATGGCTTGCCATGAAAACAGTCCTGACATGCATGAGAACCATATGGGTTAGGTTAGTTGCATTGGGCTTTACAGGAAAGGAGTATGAAGAGCAAACTCTGGAAGATGAGTAGGACTTACATGGTTCTAGAGGAGGTGTGTGGATACTCTCAGTGATGATGAACAGCCTAAGGAAAAATACAGAGGCGGTAATGCATATTGAATTAATTGGACTGTAAAGTATGTGGTGGTTAATAGTGACAAATAGAATTGAATGAGTTGGGTAGTAATAGATTATAAAGGGTCACAAAATTCACGTAAAATATTTTTCATTTGGTAAATAAGCAGTGGGATTCTGTGCAAGACTACAATAAGACACAAGTAAAACCAACAGAAACAACACACAGCACAGGTACACAGGCTCTCCAGCTATTGAAATTGTCAAACCCAGGCTATAAAATAACTGTGCTTACTATGTTTCAGTAGATAAAGTACAACCTCAAAATTTTGGCAGAGACTTAAAACTATAAAAATTGCTATAGCAAGTTTGAAAAGGAACAAACTTGAAATTCTAGAATAGAAAAATGAATGAAATTAAGATTTCAGAGGACAGTTTTAACAGACTATATATACACACACATATATATATATGAAGAGAAACCATAAAACACAACAGAAATAGCTATTAAAATGGTAACAGAAATAACAAAAGGATGGAAAATGATGAGGATCAGAAGAAACAAAGGCCACTCTGAGAAGTTGTAGCATATATGTAACTGGAGACACAGAAATAGAAGAGAAAAAGCATAGAACAAAAGCAATATTTAAACAGATACTTCCTAAGGATTTTCTCTAAGAAAGATTGATGAAATATATCAACTCATTGACTCAAAAAACAAACAAAACTCACAGATCACAAGCATTATAAATGAAAAATAATTACATGTAAAGGAGCAACAGTTAGATTGGCAATAGATTTTTCAAGAGCAATAATGGAAACAAGATAATATTAGAATGAAATTTTCTATGTGCTGAAATAAATAATTATAAAGCTAAAACTGTGTATTAACAAAAAATATTCATTGAAATTAAAAGTAAAATAAAGATATTTTTGAATATACAAAAACTGAATAGTTCACCACTAGCAAACTGATAGCAAAGGACATTCTAATTAATTTATTTAATAGACCTAGAGATATTCATATTATCTACTTCTTTTTAAGTGAATTTGGTAGTTTATGGCTTTCATGGAGTTTGTTTATTTCATCAAAATTGTCAAATTATTGCCATAATGTTCATAATATTCTCTTATGATCTTTTAATGTCTGTAGACTGCAATTCTGTTGTTTCTCTCTTTTGGATATTGGAAATTTGTGGCTTTTCTCCTTTATTCTTAGTTGGTCAATCTAGAAGTTAATCACTTTTATGCATCATCTTAAAGAACCAGTTTTTGAATTCATTGATTTTCTCTGTTGCTTTTCTTGTTTTCAGTTCCAGTTGCGTTCTGGTCAGGTATTTATTTCTTTTCTTCTTACATTGGGTATAATTTTGCTCTACATTTTTATTTATATATTTATTTATTTATTTCAGCATATTATGGGGGTACAAATATTTAGGTTATGTGTGATCCGTTCCCCCCTTCGTCCCTCGGAGTCAGAGCTTCAAGTGTGTCCATCCCCCAGATGGTGCGCATCACACTCATTATGTATGTATATACCCATCCCCTCCTTCCCCCTCCTGTCTACTCGATGCCCAAAAAATGTTATTCCTACATGTTCACCTAGATGTTGATCCTTGAAACCAATTTGCTGGTGAGTACATGTATTTATTTTTCCATTCTTGGGATACTTCACTTAGTAGTATGGGTTCCAGCTCTATCCAAGAAAATACAAGAGGTGCTATATCACGCTTGTTTCTTATAGCTGAATAGTACTCCATGGTATATATATATACACACCATATTTTAATAATCCACTCGTGTATTGATGGACATTTGGGTTGTTTCCACATCTTTGCAATTGTGAATTGTGCTGCTATAAACATTCAAGTGCAGGTGTCTTTTTTATAGAGTGTCTTTTCTTTTGGGTAGATGCCCAATAATGGGATTGCTGGATCAAATGGTAGATCTACTTGTATCACTTTATAGTATCTCCATATTGTTTTCCACAGAGGTTGAACTAGTTTGTAGTCTCACCAGCAGGGTAAGAGTGATCCTATCTGTCCGCATCCACACCAACATTTATTGTTTGGGGACTTTTTGGTAAAGGCCATTCTCACTGGAGATAAGTGATATCTCATTGTGGTTTTGATTTGCATTTTCATGATGATTAGAGATGTTGAGCATTTTTTCATATGTCTGTTGGCCATTATTCTGTCTTTTGAAAAGTTCTGTTCATGTCTTTTGCCCACTTTTTGATAGGGTTATTTGACTTTTTTCTTGCTGATTTTCATGAGTTCTAAATAGATTCTAGTTATTAGCCCTTTATCAGATGTGTAGCTTGCAAAAATTTTCTCCCATTCTGTAGGTCATCTGTTTCCTCTCATAACAGTTTCTTTGGCTGTGCAGAAGCTTTTTAATTTGATCAGGTCCCATTTATTTATGTTTGCTGTTGCTGTGATTGCCTTTGGGGGCTTCTTCATAAAGTCTTTGCCTAGGCCAATATATAGAAGAGTATTTCCAATGTTTTCCTCTAGAATTCTAATAGTTTCACACCTTAGGTTTAAGTCTGTTATACAGCGCAAGTTGATTTTTATGAGAGGTGAAAGGTGTGGATCCTGTTTCAGTCTTCTACATGTGGCTATCCAGTTTTTCCGGCACCATTTATTGAATAAGGATTCTTTTCCCCAGTGTATGTCTTTGTCTGCTTTGTCAAAGATCAGATGGCTATATGAGGATGGTTTTATATCTGGGTTCTCTGTCTGTTCCACTGGTCAATGTCCCTGTTCTTGTGCCAGTCCCAAGCTATTTTAATTACTATAGACTTGGAGTCTATAGTTTGAAGTCTGATAAATTGATACTTCCCATTTTGTTTTTATTGCCTAGGATTGTTTTTATTGCCTAGGATTGTTTTCATTGCCTAGGATTTTTTGCTATACAGGATCTTCTCTAGTTCCATACGAAGCATAAAATTATTTTTTCTGTATCTGTGAAAAATGATGATTGTATTTTGATAGGGATTGCGGTGACTCTGTAGATCACTTTGGGTAATACAGACATTTTAACAATGTTGATTCTGCTGACCCATGAGCATGGTATGGTTTTCCACCTGTTTACATCCTCTGCTATTTCTTTCCTCAGTGTTTCATATTTCTCCCTGTAGAGGTCTTTTACCTCCTTGGTACTTTGTTTTCTTTGTTGCTATTGTGAAAGGAATTGGGTCTTTGATATGGTTCTCAGTTTGACTCTTATTGGCATATATGAATGCGTCTAATTTGTGTGTATTGATTTTGTATCCTGAGACATTTATGAATTCATTTATCAATTCAAGGAGTCTCTTGGTTGAATCCTTGGGGTTTTCTAGATATAATATAATATCATTAGCAAAGAGTGAGAGTTTAATCTCTTCTGCCCCCATTTGGATGCCCTTAATTCCGCTCTCTTGTCTGATTGCTATAACAAGGACTTCTGGCACTATGTTGAATAGAAGTGGAGATAGTGGGCAACCTTGCCTTGTTCCAGTTCTAAGTAGGAATGCTTTCAATTTTTCCCCATTCAGTATGATGTTGGCTTTGGGTTTGTCATATATGAGTTGTATCATTTTTAGCTAAGTCCCATCTATGCCTATTTTATTAAGCGTTCTTATCATAAAAGGGTGCTGAATTTTGTCATATGCTTTTTCTGCATCTATTGAGAGGATCATATGGTCTTTGTTTTTGCTTCTGTTTATATGGTGAATTACATTTATAGATTTGAGTATGTTGAACCATCCCTGCATCTCCGGGATGAAGCCCACTTGGTCATGATGGATTACTTTCTTGATAAGCACCTGGATTCAGTTAGCTAGGATTTTTTTGAGAATTTTTGCATCTATATTCATAAGGGATATTGGTCTGTAGTTTTCTTTTCTTGTTTCATCCTTTCCTGGTTTTGGTATCAGGGTTACGTTAGCTTCATAAAATGTGTTGGGGAGGATTCCATCCTTCTCAATATTGTGGAATAATTTCTGTAGGATAGGCACAAAAAACGATGGTTAGATGCCACAAAGTAGGTGGCAATGCCTTAACCATATGCATGTTGTACAGGCCTGAGAGCCTCTTCCATCTTTGTCAAGGGGAGTGCTAACCTTCCCTCCTTTCATACAATACTGCTCTCCATTTTTTAGTTTCCTAAGATGGAAGTGAAGTTCACTGATTTAAGACATTTCTTATTTCCTAATAAGTACATTTAGTGCTGTAAGTTTTCTCTTAGTAGTGCTTTAATGAGTGCATCCTATGAATTTTGATATGCTGCATTTTTATTTTCATTAAGTGCAAAGATTGTTCTACTTTCCCTAATAATTCTGTATTTGACCCATGGGCTATATAGAATTGTGTTAATTTCCAAATATTTCAGAATTTTTTAGGATTATTCCATTACTAATCTTTAAGTTCATTTTATTGTTCTCAGAAAACTGGTGTTTGCCAGGCCCAGTGGCTCACACCTGCAATCCCAGAAGTTTGGGAGGCCAGGAATTTGAGAAAAAATAAATAAAAAAACAAATTAGCTGGACATGGTGGCACATGGAAGATTGTTTGAGCCCAATAGTTGGTGGCTGCAGCGAGCTATGGCTCTACCATGGCACTCTTGCCTGGGGCAACAGAGCAAAGCCCTGTCTCAAAAAAAAAGAAATGAATAGAAAAGCGACAGGCATTAAATAACTTTTAGGACTTGAGATTTAATGAGTCTTGCTTTATGGCCCAGAACATGATCAAATTTAATAAATATTTTGTGTGCACTTGAAAATGATGTGTATTCTGTTGGTAAGTGGAGTGTTATATAGGTGTCAAATAGATCAAGTTAATTGATAGCACAGTTCAAATTTTCTATCTCTTTATTGGCTTTGTCTACTTATTTTATCAATAGTTGAAAAGAGATTATCAAAATCACCAAAAATATTTGTGTATTAAACTATATCTACTTAACTCCAATTCATTTTGCTTCAGATATATTGAAGCTCTATTATGAAGTGCATAAAAAATTAACATTGTTACATCTCTTGATGACTCATGGAATCATTAGGAAATTATTCTGTTTATTATTAGTAATATTCTTTTCCCTGAAATATACTTTATCTGACATTAATATTGTCTTTCAAGTTTACTTTAATGTTAGTATGGCATACCATTTTCATCTTTAGTCTACTTGTGTCTTACATTTAAAAGATTTCTTATAGACAGCATACAGTTAAATCTTTCTTTTTTATCCAAATTGAAATTCATTTCCTTTTAAATTATATATTTGAACCATTTATACTTAATGGGATTATTGCTATAGTTAGATCCAAATATAATATCTTGCTGTTTATTTTCTGTTTCTCTTGTCTGACTTTTTTTTCTTTTTTCTTATTTTTCTGCCTTTTGTGGTATTAGATTTCATTTTATATCTTTTATTGGTTTATTAGCTACAATTTGTTGTTTTATAATTTTAGTATTTGCTTTATGGTTTATAGTATATATCTTTATCACAGTCTACTTTTAAGTCATATTACCACTTTTTGTATAGTGTAACAACTTTATAATAGTACACTTTATTTCCTTCCTGACCCTTGTGCTATAATGGTTATACATTTTATTTTACATATAAGATCTTTGTTACATTATTATTTTTAATCAATTATGTTTTAAAGAGATCATATCATACAGAAAATATTAATTATTCATCCACATAGTTATTATTTCTAATGGTCTTCACTTTTTGTGGATTCATATTTCCACCTGGAATTATTTTCTTTTTGCCTGACAGACTTTCTCATTGTGAGGGTTTGGTCATTTCATACTTTTTTATATTTCATACTTTTGCAAAATACTTATTTCACCTTCATTATTGAAAGATTTTTTGATAGGTATAAAATTCTAGGTTAATAGCTTCATGATTTATTTTTTTATTTTGAGTAACTTAAACATGCTGCTCCACTGTCTTATAACTCATAGTATTTTTAACAAAAATTTTATTCTCATTTTTATCTGTTCTTCAATATTTAATGTGTGTTTTTTCTCTGGATGCTTCCAAGATTTTCTCTTTATCACTGGTTTTGAGCAATTTGGTTATAATTTGACTTGGTGTAATTGTTTTTATATTTCATATATCTTGAATTCATTGAGATCCTTGAACCTCCAAGGTTATAGTTTTTATAAAATTTGGAATTTTTTCAACAATTAGTTTATCAAAAATGGCTTTTTTTTCCTGCTCTCCAGTGCTTCAGGGACTGCAATTACATGCATATTTGACTATTTAATGTTGCTTCACATCTCACTGCTATGTTCATTTAAATTCCCTTTTCCCTATATTTTCCATTTTGTATAGTTTCTAAAACTATTCAAGTATACTAATCCTTCCTTTTATGGTATATAATCCACTATTAATCCTATCCATTATAATTTTCATCTCAGACTCGATTTAGAACCTTTTTTATCTTAACTTATGAACATGTAAAATATAAGCATGACTGTTTTAATGTTGCTCTCTGCTAATTTTAACATCTCTATAAATTCCGTGTCAATGTCAATTGACTTATTTTCTCTCCATTATGGATCATGTTTTTCTATTTCTTGGTTAACTTTCAATTTTTTATTGGAAATCAGACATTGTGAATATTACCTTGTTGGGTGTAGATTATTGGTATTTTTATAAATATTTTTGAGCTTTGTTCTGAGATGCAGTTAAATGACTTGGAAACAGTTTGAACCTTTCTTGATTTTAAGATTCTTCAGGATTAATGCCTTGCTCAGTCCAGGACTGGTTCGTTCTACAGCTGAGGCAAGATTTTCTGCACCCAGTGCTCCATGAATCATACAATTTTCCAGTCTGTCAGATGGAAAGATATCATTCACTACCCTGCTGTATACCAGTGCAGTGATAGGTTTTTTTATTATTATGATTGTTATCCATTCTACTGTACTTTCAGTGAAAGTCTGTTCTTTTTGCCTTTGTGTGTTTATTACATTACTGCAATTTTAATGCAGTTTGGGAAGCTGTTATACTTACATGTGAATTATCACTTTAAAGTAGGAACAAGAACACAGCATTTCTTTGTTTGCAAAAGTCTAGTTATTAGAGAAACAGTCAAACATATACACAGGGAACTCAGAAGAGTAAAATAAGTTAACAGGTAGCTGGCACACTCATGTGTGATGTGCGCTTGCATGCCCATGTGCCTATGAGAAAAAGAGATTACAATTATAAAAAAAGATTTGTGTTTGATCACAATCATACATTGCCCTCTCTGGCTTACTACATCAATTTAGAGGGAGGAAATTATAGTAGATGTTGGTTCCTATTCACACTCTATGTGATCCCAGAGGAGCTGGATCCTTCCTCGTGCAGGGGAGAAAAAGTTATATCTTTTCCTCAACCATCGCAAGGTCCGTGACTGAAGCACCTATAATAAAAGACACATTGGCAGGAAAAACACACACAAATTTATTTTATAAAAGTTTTACATGACACAGGAGCCTCCAGAAATGAAGACCCAAAGAATCAAGGAAAACTGTGTATTATTTTGCTGAGGTTTAATGAAGAGTGGACAGCCGTATAGATGTATGATTGGATAAAGGGTTATGATCTAATGATAATAAACTGAGAGGACCCCAGCAAGGCCTATTTGCTCAGATTCTTCTTCTGGTCTCTATGTTTCCAGAGATAAGGATATTCCTTTCCTCTGGCTATAAGGAAGGCACTTCCATAATAAGGATCTTAAGACCTACTTCAGGGGAAGGTCAGCTATGGCCTGCTCAGAGGAGAAGGGGTGAGGGGAAAGTAAGAATATCTTCCTGCTTTTGTTGTTTCTTCAAATACTAGGTGTCATATTTTGTTGTAGCATGTCCCAACCCCATCAACCATCTCAGTGTAGCAGGCTCTCAAGCATGGGGAACGGCACTTGGAATTTCCCTGGTCTCAGAGATCAGTTCAGGGATGAGCATGTGACACCAACAGAGCCAATGAGAAGCCAAAAAATTTTTGCTGAGATTTCCAGAAAGCTAAGTATTCCTTCCCACTGGACTTGAGACGACCCACAGGCTGGAACTGCCACAGACATCAACACACAAGAGGACCAGCATCTCCAAATGATGTCAAAGTTCAACAGGAAACAAGAGTCCATACAGGAAAAGCAAAGACAGGTCCTAAGACAGTGTTTGAATTCCTATCTCCAACAATGCCTGAGCCATTTTTTCCCTAGACTGTTCAGTTTTTCCTAATAAACTCCCCTGGATTGGATTTTCTATTACAGGCATCCAAAAGAATTTGACTAATCATAATGCTTTACTGAAGAAGCTCCTAAGCTTCTCAAAAGAAAATTATCTGAATGTAAAGGAAAGGAAGTTAAGAGAAGTATCTCCAGACTGCATAGTGTTAAAAAACAAAGGTAAAGGAAATTTGAAACCTAAATCAGTGGGTGTATGTAAAGTACTATTTGTTTGTTTGTTTGTTTTTTCTGAGTTGGTTCTGTACTCTCACTGATATTGAAAATACTTTATTTATTTTTTATTTTTTATTTTAGCAAATTATGGGGGTACAAGTGTTAAGGTTATATATATTGCCCATGCCCCCCCTTCTCCCTCGAGTCAGAGCTTCAAGCGTATCCATTAAATTCTCTCAAAGGCAGCTCTCATGACCTGGCCAGTAACTGCCCAGATGAATGGGTGGACAGTGGGAAGACAGTAGGGAGAAGTCATTTGACCACCCACAATAGTGTTTCAGGAACGACGGTGCCAATGCCAGTGACTAGAAATAATGAATAAACAGAAGGCTGCAGTGTACAATGTAAGTCAATGCAATATAGATATAGACAAGATTTGTAGACAATTATTAAAGATTGTAAAATCTTAGAAAGAAACTGGTGATCACCTAAAGCCAACAAAACATCCAGAGGAATTAATTAGGTTCTAATTCTTTTACATTTTTCTCATGGACAAGATGGATATGAGGTCCAGAAAATAATAGTAGATGAATGTTTGTAGAGTTGAGCAATGTGGTCCATGGAGTACTGAATACAAAAAAAAAAAAAAAGGAACAACAAAAATTCACCTCCTGGCTAAATGTCACTAGTTTTATACTTTAGGATTCACACCTCAACCCATTTCCATTAAAAACTTTTATCACAGGATTAGGTGAAAAAATGGATGGCTTATTTATCAACCTCTTTGATGGAATAGCCAGCACAATGGAAGGTGGAGTTAGGGCAATAATATGGACCACTTCTCACAGACCACTCACCGTACTCCAGATGCTATACCAGGTACTAGACATACATCAACTCTGTAAATACTCATCTCACACAGAAATATTAGCTGGATGGTATTATCCTTACTTTATAGATAAGAGAATAAATAATAATGTCCCAGGGACAGAAATGTTAGAGTCAGGATTTAAACACAGGTCCTATGATCAAAATTTGTGTTCTTACAATGGAGATGAGGTATGTAAACTAGATAAAATATCTGCACTTAAATTAAAAAAACAAAAAACAAAAATAAAGGAGAAATATACAGGTAAAAGGGAGGCTTAGGGGAGACAGTGCTGAAAGGTAACAAAGTGTTAAAATGATTTAGCGATTTTGCTTGACTTGGAGCTCAACAAAAATCAAGAGAATTATGCAACTGCCAAAAAAATTGATGCTATTTGTGAATTGACTAGACCACATCTGCAATGTCATGTGTAATTTCTGAGGCTATGGTTTAAGAAGCAATTTGATATCCATGAGTATGTTCATATTCATTTAACTAGAAACTGATCATTAGAAAAAAAGATAAAAGAAGAGAGAATAAAAACTTAAAGGAGGAAATGTTAATATATAGGATGGACGCAGGTACATTCTTTAAATGTGGAAGAGGCTATTAAGTAAAAGAGAGATTAAACTCATTCTACATTGATTCAATATTGTGATTACAATGTACTGACTTCAGCTCAAGGGACTGCAGATAGAATCTATTTCAACCTAATTCTCTCTCATTTTATAGAAAGGCATTGAGGCTGTAAGAAATAATATGTTCACAGTTATATTCAATATTGGTAAAGCTAAGACTAGAATTCACATCTCAAAAATTCCAGTTGGGGGATAGTTTCCTACTACATTATACTATTAAAAGGGAAACTAAACAGTAGTATCCTTATCTAAAACCAACACCTTTGAACTTCCTAGTAAACAGTGCCCAGGGTTAATAAAAAAGGTAATTTATTTAAAATAATTAATAAAAAACTATGTTAACTGAGAGATTTTTATCCCTAGGTGATAAATCACCAACTTCCATACTTACTTCCTTGTTCCATTTTAAAATAGTAGAATGCTTACCCGTGTATCTTAAATAAGGGTTCCTCTATAGGTAATAGAAGCACTTGATCTTTTCTACTCCTGCCCCTGGACTTCTGCATGCCAAAACCATTCATGATTTTCCCCAGTACCTAAAGCTGTAGGACTGTCCTCCCTTTGAGGCCACTTCTAGGAAGTCAGCCTTCCACTCTGCTCCGTGGTGTGGGAGTAGGAGCAGCTGAGGGGAAGCAGAGACAGCGATGGCTCAGAACACACCCACTCTGCTTCCCTGCTCCTGAACATCAGCTGCTGAGCGGGGGAATGAAGCCAGAATTATCACCAGCTGTTTCCCAAGCTGTTTTGGCAGAGGCTCATGGAAGAATAGACTCCCCAGGCATATTCTTGAGTAATAATGCTGGAACTAAAGATCCGTCTCCAGAAACATACAATACAGAGAAGAGATAAATGAGCTTGATCTCTTTATCATCCAATCTCCACAAGCTTTTTTAAGCCCTCCCTACCAAGTTTACAATCTCTCATAATTGCAACAGTCACCAACATTTTAATGATCCTATTGTAATATCTCCATAAATTTTGGTACTTTTTTTTATTAACAAAGACCAACTGGAATTGATTTTTACATGAGATACCATAAGAGTAAGAAAGAGTCAAAATAACTGAAATCACAGCTAAATTTTGTTTTTGGTAAGGCCAGTATATTATACAAAGAATTACTTTTAATTCAACTAGAGAAGTTATCCCAAGCAGTAAGTGACATGTCAGATTGCAAAGTCATTTCCTAATGTTGCTTCCATGTATGTAGCTTGGAGAAGACTGTAGGACAGAATACAATTGATAGCCTAGGTTTCTAATTATAGTAAACCAAACAAGAAATTGTATTTATTATGATGTTCTAATTATACATGCACTTCCATATACATTGCTATCCAGGATGTGCCTCTACTATTTTTATGCAATTTTGAGAAAGTTCTCCAACAACATGATAATCAATACATAAAATGATCATTGTTCGTGTATATGAATTCATCTGAAAATATAAGTCACTTGATCTAATGCAACAAGGAATACTTGGAAAGTTGAATGAAAGTTCATATAGAAAGGAAGCCAGTCAAGTAAAATGCAAATGTTATACCAAAAGTTTATTGAGAAGTCAGAGCTAAGACAAATGTTAGTAACTCTTAAATTATTTTACTTTGAGGGTTTTTCCAAAAGTATTCAAGATATCTCACATGTTTTAGTGCATGACTGTTTGCTTGCCAAATCTAACTTGAAATATTATATTCTAAATATACATGTCACATAATCATGAATATCCTTTCCCTTACTTGAATGAGGTCTGGCCAAACATTTTCCTGGCAGTTATTATGTCTATAAGAATATACTAGGATATTACAGAGCTGGCCAAAAAATTAGTAGGCTAAGTGCCATATAAGAATATGAAAATACTTATTTGATCAATATTAACAGGCTTTATGAAACAATCTGTATAACATAGACATTATTCGACATCAGCCTTTCAAAAGCACTTACTGGTAGAAGGGAAAAAAAGGTTGATTTGGCAAAGTACCACAATGAAGTTCATTTATCTCTTTATTTTATCTAATGAGGAAGAGGAAATTTAAACATGCAAAAATAAAAAGGAAAACTACATTCATCTTCACTAGAAACAAATTAGGGTTTCATTAAACAAAAGTACTTGCTATCCTTATGCTCATTTCTTTAAGAATGCTGATATTCTGCATCCAAATGCCTTCTATTCTTTTAGTTGCCTTATAGCACCCGAAGGACCTTCACTGCAATGTTGAATAGAAACAGTCAGAGCACACATCCTTGCCTACTCCAAGCAGTGGCAGAAAGCATTTAAAATGATTATGTATGATAGGAGCTGGAGGTTTTTTGTAGATCTCATTAATCAGGTTGAGGAAATTCCCTCCTATTCCTAGTTTAATGAGAATTTGTTTTTTTTTTTTTTAAAAAAGCATGAATGGATATTGAGTTCTGTCAATAGATTCTTCTGCATCAATTGAAATGATCATATGATTTTTCTCTTTCAGTCTATTATAATAGTATAGTGAAGTATATTGATTGGTTTTCAAATGTTAGTCCAGCCCTATATTTCTGGTATATATCCTACTTGTTCAGAATGTATTATTATTTTTATGTATTATTAAATTTAATATTTTGCATCTATGTTCATGAGGGATATTATCCTATACATTTTTTGCTTATAATGTCTTTCTTTGGTTTTGGCATAAGGTTAATGCTGGCCTCCTAGAATAAGTTGAGAAGTGTTTCCTCTTTGTATCAGTTATATATTACTGAATAGTGAACTACATAAACTTAGTAGCTAAAATAAGCATGGCTTATCTGGGTTCTCTACGGGGGGTCTCACAAGGCTGCAGTCAAGGTGTCAGCCAGTGTTCTTTTTCTTGTTCTACTTCCTTTTGCTGCTTGCTCTTTTTCTTCTTGTTTTTGTTCTCCTTTATCTTCTTCTTCTCCTTATTTTTGGGCAATCCTTTAATAATTCATGAATTATTCTTAGGTAGAGTGCTGCACAAAAACAGACCTCAGGCCATATTTGACCTGTGGCTATAACATGCTGACCTCTAGTCCACAACTCACTTTGCTCTACAGCTGAAGTAATAGCCAATTTAGGACTCTACTCAGTATGTCACGTGTTTGAAGTTCTTCCCATTTTGTCTATAGCAACACAAATGATTCCCAACCACATGTGAGCACCAGAGCTTGTTTGTGTGATCCTTTTTCTTTCTCTTGGATCTTTTCCTAGCCTTATGTAGTATCTTCACATGATCAATACTCACTGTAGACTACACTCCAGATCTTGTAATTGCAGCACCAACCCAAACTGAGCCTACTCTGCTGTTAACAAAATGTTCAGTTACGGGAGGGGGGAGGGGGGCGGGTATATACATACATAGTGAGTGAGATGTGCACCATCTGGGGGATGGTCATGATGGAGACTCAGACTTTTGGGGGGAGGGGGGGAAATGGGCATTTATTGAAACCTTAAAATCTGTACCCCCATAATATACCAAAATAAAAAAAATAATTAAAAAAAAAATGTTCAGTTACCTCGTAAGTATAATAAAGCCAAAATTACAAGCCATATAGCCCAGGCATGCACAATAGAAAAAGCTTTGACCTGTAACAACACCTGGAATCAAGTATTTCTCCCAACAGAACCAAGAAGACTCCACATGACATAACCTGTCCACAGGAACTTTTTCAGAAGTGAGGGAGGGGTTCACTGGCCAGGAAGAATTGGAACTAAAATCAGCTTCCTCATATTTTATTGTAAATGGTCAAATTTGAAGGCCTCCAATCAGACTCTGCCAAGTCAACATCCCTAGATCCTTTCCTTTATCCTCCAATCCCTTAAAACTTGCCCCAGGCCCCAAATCAGGGAGACAGATTTGAACATGACCCTTCTCCTCTTGCTGGCTGTCCTTACAATGACATCTGTCTTTTCTCAAAAGCCAGTGCCATAGTCTTGGTGGCTTCTGTACACATCAGACAGCGAGCCCATTTGCTCAATAACAATCTCAATATCTCTGCATGTGACATGGTCCACTCTAGCATTCTGCCCAAAGTCTAGCTGCTTTGGCCACTTTAAACTGTCTCCTCAATGTGTAGAAATACCACTGGCACTGGGGGGGGGGGGTTCACCTCCCTGGGTTGCAGCACTGCTTATGCAGTGAGAAATTTAAGAAACTTTCTCTCAGGGTTCACTCTCCAGAGTTGCCTGCTTTCCATTATCTAAAGATGTATGGGGTTTTTTTTGGTTTTTTAGTTAAGACAGGAAGATAAATCCCATCTCTGTTACACCTTCCCTCAAAGATTCTTTTTTTATTTTAGTGTATTATGGGGGTACAAGTGTTAAGGTTACTTATATTGCCCATGCCCCCCTCCCCCCACAAGTAAGAGCTTCAAGCATGTCCATCCCCCAAACGTTGTATATCTTACTCGTTGTGGTTGTATATACCCCTCTCCTCCCCTCCCACCCTCCCGACACCCGATAAATGTTACTCATATATGTCCACCTAGGTGTTGATCCGTTAATACCAATTTGCTGGTGAGTACATGTGGTGCATGTTTTTCCATTCTTGAGATACTTCACTTAGTAGAATGGGTTCCAGCTCTATCCAGGAATATACAAGAGCTTCTATATCACCATTGTTTCTTAAAGCTGAGTAGTATTCCATGGTATACATATAGCACATTTTATTAATCCACTCATGAATTGATGGGCACTTGGATTGTTTCCATAGCTTTGCAATTGTGAATTGTGCTGCTATAAACATTTGAGTGCAGGTGTCTTTTTCATAAAGTGACTTTTGATCTTTTGGGTAGATGCCCAGTAGTGGAATTGCCAGATTAAATGGTAGATCTACTTGTATCACTTTGAGGTATCTCCATATTGCTTTCCACAGAGGTTGAACTAGTTTGCAGTCCCACCAGCAGTGTAGGAGTGTTCCTCTCTCTCCGAATCCACACCAGCATTTGTTGTTTGGGGACTTTTTGATAAAGGACATTCTCACTGGAGTTAAGTGATATCTCATTGTGGCTTTGATTTGCATTTCCCTGATGATTAGAGATGTTGAACATATTTTCATGTTTGTTGGCCATTACTCTGTCTTCTTTTGAGAAGTTTCTGTTCGTGTCCTTTGCCCATTTTTTGATAGGGTTGTTTGACTTTTTTCTTGCTGATTTTCCTGAGTTCTAAATAGATTCTAGTTATCAGCCCTTTATCAGATGTGTAGCTTGCAAAAATTTTCTCCCATTCTGTAGGTCGTCTATTTCCTCTCATAACAGTTTCTTTGGCTTTGCAGAGCTTTTTAATTTCAGTAGGTCCCATTTGTTTATTTTTGTTGTTGCTGTGATTGCCTTTGGGGTCTTCTTCATAAATTCTTTGCCTAGGTCAATGTCTAGAAGAGTATTTCCAACATTTTCCTCTAGAATTCTAATAGTTTCACACCTAAGGTTCAAGTCTGTTACCCAGCGTGAGTTGATTTTTGTGAGAGGTGAAAGGTGTGGGTCTTGTTTCAGTCTTCTACATGTGGCTATCCAGTTTTCCCAGCACCATTTACTGAATAAGGTGATTGTATTTTGATAGGGATTGCGGTGACTCTGTAGGTCACTTTGGGTAGTATAGACATTTTAACAATGTTGATTCTGCCGACCCATGAGCATGGTATATTCTTCCATCTGTTTACGTCCTCTGCTATACCCTTCTTCAGTGTTTCATAGTTCTCCCTGTAGAGGTCTTTTGCCTCCTTAGTTAAATATATTCCAAAGTACTTTATTTTCTTTGTTGCTATTTTGAAGGGAATTGAGTCTTTGATTTGGTTCTCACTTTTACTGTTGTTGGCGTATATGAATGCCTCTGATTTCTGTGTATTGATTTTGTATCCTGAGACATTACCAAATTCATTTATCAGATCAAGGAGTCTCTTGGTTGAATCCTTGGGGTTTTCTAGGTATAATATCATGTCATCATCAAAGAGTGAGAGTTTGATCTCTTCTGCTCCCATTTGGACGCCCTTAATTCCGCTCTCTTGTCTGATTGCTGTAGCAAGGACTTCCAGTACTATGTTGAACAGAAGTGGAGATAGTGGGCAACCCTGTCTTGTTCCAGTTCTAAGTGCGAATGCTTTCAATTTTTCCCCATTCAGTATCATTTTTAGGTAAGCCCCGTCTATACCTATTTTGTTGAGCGTTCTTATCATAAAAGGGTGTTGAATTTTGTCAAATGCTATCCTAGGACACAAAGCACATCTCAAGCAATTTTAAAAAATAGAAATTATACCATGTATCTTTTCCGACCATAATGGAATAAATGTAGAAATCAATCCTAATAGGAGTCCTCATTTCTACACAAAGTCATGGAAACTAAACAACCTTCTGCTGAATGATCACTTCATAAACGAGGAAATCAAGATGGAAATCAAAAGATTCTTTGAACTAAACAACAAAGGTGACACAAGTTACCAAAACCTGTGAGACACAGCTAAAGCACTCCTGAGAGGAAAGTTTATTAGCATTAATGCCTATATCCAAAAGTCAAAAAGATCACAAATAGACAACCTAATGAGTCGTCTCAAAGGGCTGGAAAAAGAACAGACCAACCCCAAACCCATTAGAAGAAGTGAAATCATTAAGATCAATCAGAACTAAATGAAATTGACAACAGGGAAACTATATGGAAGATTAATAAAACAAAAAGTTAGTTCTTTGAAAAAATAAACAAAATTGATACACCATTGGCTAGACTAATGAAAAGCAGAAAAGGAAAATCTCTAATAAGCTCCATCAGGAACAATAAAGGAGAAATTACAACTGATGTCACAGAGATACAAGATATAACCTTTGAATACGACGAAAACCTCTATGCACATAAACTGGAAAATGTGGAGGAAATGGACAATTTCTTAGAAACACACAGCCTTCCTAGGCTCAACCAGGAAGAAATAGAATTCCTGAATAGACCAATACCAATTACTGAAATTGAAACAGCAATAAAAAAACCTTCCTAAAAAGAAAAGTCCTGAACCAGATGGTTTCACACCCGAATTTTACAACACCTACAAAGAACTGGAGCCTATCCTGCAGAAATTATTCCACAACATCAAGAAGGATGGAATTCTCCCCAACACATTTTATGAAGCGAACATAACCCTGATACCAAAACCAGGAAAGGATGCAACAAAAAAAGAAAACTACAGATCAATATCCCTTATGAATATAGATGCAAAATTTCTCAACAAAATCCTAGCCAATCGAATCCAGGTGCTTGTCAAGAAAATAATTCATCACAACCAAGTGGGCTTCATCCCAGTGATGCAGGGATGGTTCAACATACTCAAATCTATAAATGTAATTCACCATATAAACAGAAGCAAAAACAAAGACCATATGATTCTCTCAATAGATGCAGAGAAAGATTCTTAAGTCTTTAAAATGCTTAGCAGAGTTCTGATAGGCAAGCCAAAGTGTATAAGGTCAAGAAAAAATAGAAAACCTTTCCTAGTGGCTTCTTTTATGTAATTTTTCAATTATATGGGGTCTTGCTATATTGCCCATGTGGAATCAAACTTCTGGGCTCAACTGATCCTCCTACCTCAGCCTCCCAAGTAGCTGGGACTACAGGTGCACACCTCTGTGCCTAGCATAAAAGTTTTATTCTAGAAAAAGTGATTCTTAAATATTATTCTTTAAACCATAAATTTACAAAATAAACTTCATTTAGTTTCTCTTTACATATTTTAAAGTCATGCCTCAGAAACACTTATAAAAATATTTGTACATATGAATAATAAGACAAAAAATAAGACATACAAAAATGTCTTTCAAAAATCCAGCTTTCCAGGAGTATAAGATTTTTTAAAAATAAATTATCTCTAAAATTCTAAGAGCTCTTTGAAACTTTGTTCAATCACATAATTTGATTTGAAACTGATATTATACCAGTGTACTCCAAGCTCAATTCAAGCTAACTGTGGTTTGCCAAATTGTGTTATGAGAAATTATACAGAGAATGCACACAATTGTTAATGTGGAGAAGCCAGTTATCAAATGGCAATAACTATAATCATTTTCCTAAGAAAAATATTAGTTTTAATAATCATCTTTTGTATAAATTCAAATGAGAAGTGGACATAACAAAGGTCTTTGAGTACATTAACATTTACAAGAAGCTTAGATGTCCAGTTTTTAATGTTGAACAAGTTTTATAAATAATAAGATGCAAGAATCTTTTAGTTACCAATTAAAAATTGTTTACATTATATTAGACAATAAATTAAGTAATTAAATAATTGTCCTAGTTTAAATTTCATACTCTTCCAAATATAAATTCTTAGTTTGACAAACTCTAAATGACCTTGGTTTAAAATGCATTATCGTTTCATATGATAGAGAGATAATAGGTATTAATCTTCAACCTACCTTCAATGAAACAAATATTCACAAAAGTACTTCCAAGAGCACTGAAAAAGTACAGAAATTCTTCCATTGTCTCTAAAATCAAGACAGCTGAAAACCAGGACAAATATATCTTAAGGCTTTTAGTTAATGCTCAATGGTTTGGGAGTGGAAGAGAAAAATCAGCCATATAAACACAGAAAACTGATTTTCATTTTCTCTAATACTTCAACCAGCCTAGGAGAGAAGCCTAGTTCTTCCTAGTTCCAGAGGTAGGGGGGCAGAATCTATACAAAAGTGGGTTAATATTTATCTTTGGAGGATACAGTTGAAGAAATCTCCAGTGATTTTGGAAGTATGGAAGAGATGGTATTGTGTGACATAAGGTAAAATTTAATATTGTTCTAAATTGCAGTCATTTTATGTTAGGCATTCGATACATTAACATGACAGTAACTGAAACTTTTTTGGTTCAATAAAATTTTTTTGATATCTTCTTTTTCAGGAAAAGAACTGTTTACACTTCTGTCCTGTATTAAAAATCCCTTTACATCTTTCATTATAATTGGGCTATTTTAAGATCACTGTCACTTAACTAATTCCCTGTCACTTGCTGAGTTCAAAAATGTGTCCAGTAACATAAAGCCAATATAACATAAAACTCATTTTTAACCTACAAGTATTCCAGGCTTGCTTCCCATCTGGAAAAATTGATCAGATTTTTGGAGGGGAGGAGGGATTGGAGGGTAGGTCATACATCTTATACAAGTACTCTGACTCAGGCTTGAGTCCATAGCTTCAATGGGAAGCAAGTTGAATTTTCTAGGGGAACATATGCTCAAGCACCCCATTCACAGCATGCACCCTGGGGCCTAAATATGTTTTCTAGTTGATTATGAGCAAAAGAAACGTTAAATATTATTGACGGTAATAGAGTAGTCAAAAATAACTTTATCATAATGTTTTGCATTGTTCTTATATAATTTACTAATGATTATTTCACTTTTTCTATTCATCTGCTTTATTGGACACCTGTGCATTACTTCAGATGCTTTTGGGCTCAACATTCTTATCCCAGCCACTCTAGTGATAAGCAGTTCTATATCTGCTTTGACTCCTTTTACTTAGATCCAACGTGACAGCACCTAACCAGATCCTCCTTGTCTATTTCCTTAGGATTTCACTGATGCCCTGATGGGAACCTTTTGACACTTATCCATTTGCAACTCAGAAGTCCATGGAACACCCTTTGACCAATAAAAGAGGAGAACCAATGTATAAATGCTGCTTCTTTTCTGCCCTTAGGAAGGGGTGATTCTGAGATGCATTGCATAAGCCTTAAGTTAATATTTATTCAATTGAACTATGACATATTGCAATGCCTACATACTTGGCTTACGGCACGATGCACATCCAATAGATGTCATGAATCCCATTGATTTTTGGACTCTAGCATAAAAGTCTTTTTCATAATTCTCCTCCCCTAAGCCCCCAAATATTTTTGCTTCCTAAAGGAACCAATTGACTTTTCTTTTTCTCAGGACTGTCAGGATAGATTTTTATCCTCCCAGGCTCTAATGCCTCCTTATTAGAGAAATATCTGCAAAAGAAAAGGAGGAGGAGGAGGGGGAGGAGAAAAAGAAGAACATAGAGAACCTGAACATGTAATAGAAATTATCCTTGTTGGTAACCCAAAGTACATCCCCAAACTGACCAACTGTGTGAAGTTGTTCCTCATTTTCCTAAAGGAACAATGCTGCTCTTACTAGTGTTTATTTCTAAGAGTCACCAATTTTAAATATGCTGGATTTGTGGGGCTCAAGTTATCTTCATTCCTAATGAACAACAGTGAGGACTAAGCATAAGAAGCTGGAACTGAAGGTTGATGGGGCAAAATAGGAAATACCCTCAGTGGGCTGCATGCAGATCCTACTCATACAGATGTATCCCCAAAAAGGGAAAAAAACAAAACAAAACAAAACAAAAACCCTGTTTATGAAGCAACTCAACTCTTTTAGGCTGAAGAAAAGCCTTTCAGGCCCTCTGTATGCTTTCTCCCAGATTCTCTGTTATGGATTAAATTGAATGGGCCTTCAAAAGAGTGATTAAGTTAAAAATAAGCAAGGAAAAAAAAAAAAAAGACTGCAGGGATGTGCATGCACAGAGTAACAGCCATGTGCAGACACTGTGAGAAGTCAGTCCCCTGTCAGCCAAGGAGAGAGGCCTCAAGGGGAACCAAACCTGCTGGCACTTTGATCAGGGACTTCTAGTCTCCAGAACTGTGAGAAAATAAACTTCTGCTGTTTAAGCCACCCAGTTTGTGGTATTTCGTTCAGGCAGCCCTGGCATACTAAGGCAGACTCCCAGGGTGAAACTGCCTTGTGGGCCAGACAGGGCTTCCTCTTGCTCTGGGAGCAGAGCATCCCTTCCCTGTCTACCGACCCTTGCACATGATGCTCACACCGGCAGGCAAACCCTCCCTTCATTTCCTCACATACTCAAATCGTACCTTCTTTCCAGGAATTGGGGAAACTCCTACACTACTGGTAAGCTGGTACATGTAAGCTCTTACAGACCTTATAAGAAGGCAATTTGATATCTATTCAGAGCTTTAAATGTATACCCTCAGATACAGCAGCTCCATTTCCTAGAATTCATCCTAAGGAAAGTATTAAAAATATGTACAAAGATTAAGCTATGTGAATGCTCACCAAAATATTGTTTTTAATGCTACAAAATTGGAAATACCTAAATGAAACAACAGGAGATAAAGTCACAAAGCCATTAAAAGGATGTTGCTTAAGTGTAGCAATAGAGAAAAATGCTAACTAAAGTATGTAGCATTAAGCAAAAAGCAACTTATATGAGATAATTTGATTTGATTAATAGATATAATTATATAGAAATAGTCCTGAAAAATATACATCAAGTCATCATCAGTTTGATCATGTGTGTGTAATATACATAAACATTCCTAAAAATCGAAAATATATGAAGTTATCAGCAAAGATTATGGTTGTTTGGTTGGCTTGTGATATTTTTGGTTGTTTTCTTTGGCCTTTCTTGATATTCTATTTTTTATGCAATTGGCATTTTTTACTTTTTTTTTAAAAAAAGTAGTTTTTCTTTCTAAAAAATATACAAAGATGTCCCATCTTTCTTTCAAGTTCAACTTTATTCATTAATACATTTTTAAGCAAATATTACTTTTTTAATATTCTGAAATATCTTTTTCCCAGTTTGGGGTTTTTTTTATTTCAGCATATTATGGTGCACATATAGTAATAACATTCATCGGGTGTCAGGCAGATGGGAGGGGATTGGTGAGGATGGGTATATATACACATAATGAGGGCAATAAGCAAATATTCTTGAGAGTCTACTACATATCAGGCACTCCTCTAGGTACTTAGGCTACATTAGAGAAGTAAACAAAGATCCCACCATAGTGGGGTTTATATTATAATGGGGAATAATAATAATAATCATAATAAATTATGTAATATGTTAGAAAGTGATAAGTACAATGGAAAAATAAAATGATGAACAGCATAAAGGGAATTGGAAATACCAGGGTCAGGGCACAGGTTGCATTATTGAATAGACAGGTCAGAGTAAACCTCATTGAGAAGATGAGATATGAGCAAAGAATTGAAGGATGTAAAGGAAGATTCATGAAGAAAGGGCATCCTAAGTAGAATGAACAGTTCCAAGGTGAGAGCACACCTAGCCTGTTGGAGGAACAGCAAGGAAGACATGGTTGGAGGAGCATCATTGGGGAAGAGTATTAGAAGAGGAAGACGAAGAGATGACATGAGTAGAAAGCACACAGGCCTTCGTACATCACTGCAAGCAGTTGGTCTAACATGATCTCACATTCTCAAAAGCATCTGGCTACTGTGATGAGACTGTGCAGAGGAGGAGGGGTAGAATAGGGACACATGTGGCAAAAGTAATGCAGTATTCCTGGAGAGAGATGGTTATAGCACAGCTCAAGGGGTAGCAAAAGAGGCAGTAGGAAGTTGGTTAGGTTTTGGATTTTTATTCTAACATTTTTAATATGAATTTTCAAACGAGAAATCTTGAAAAAAATTTACAGTGAATATCTATATTCTCACCACTAGATTCTGCAATTAAAATTTGATAAAAATTTAGTTTATCTAAAATACATATTAATATATTTAAATACTTGAATTTAATTTAGGTATTTATCCATCTGTCCATGCCTCTACCCATCTATCAATCCATATTATTTTCATACTTTTCGAAGTTGCAAACATCAGTACACCTCTCCCTGCCAAACATCAGTACACCTCCCCCTCCCAAGTAACTGGAACTGCAAGCGTGTGCCACCACAGCCAGTTAATTTTTCTGGTTTTTGTAGAAATGGGGGTCTTGCTACATAGTTCAGGCTGGTCTCAAACTCCTGGCCTCAAGCAGTCCTCCCAATTTAGCCTCCCAATGTGATGGGATTACAGACATGAGCCACCATGCTTGCCTAAAGTCATTTTTCTTTATTAATTCTTCCCAGAGCATTGCAGGTCATAGCACACCCTCCCTCTCTTTACTTCCACTCATTAGCATTTAGAATATGTACCTCATCTGGCCACTTTTCACCTACTGCCTATGTTATGTAATTTTTATATTGTAATAATATTTGTTTCTCTAATAAGATCATATACACCTGAAGAGTAAAGTCTTTATTCATCCTCTGCATGCCCTGCAATCATTAACACAACACTGGGCTCAGAGTAGCCACTCCATAAAGGTTGGTGAATGGGACAAAATTAAAAATCAGTCTTATAGATAAAATGTGGTATATCCACGCTACTCAGCAACTACTCATGCTACTCAGCAACAAAAAGGAATGAGCTAGCAAGCCATGTAAAGACAGGGATTCATCTTAAATGCATAGTGGTGAGAATATTGAAAGAAACCAGTCTTGAAAGGGTACATACTCTACCATGCCACCTCTACAACATTGTGGGAAAAGCAAAATTTGGAAACTAGAAGCAGATCATTGGTTTCCAGGGTTTCAGTGGGTGGAGGTGAGTGGGTAGGAAGACTGAATAGGTGAAGCACAGGAGATATTTTTACAGTGGTGGAAATATTACATACAATACTATAATTGTGGATACATGACACTATGCATTTTTCAAAATCCACAGAATTTTACAATGGAAAGATTGAACCATAATGTATGCAAATTTTTAAAAAAATCATTTTGGAAGTCAGCGTAACCCAAGATGTAATATGAACTATGACAAAAGGATCCACTACACTGGAAATGTATGACACAACCAGCGACATGGTGGTGGGAAAGTAAATTTTGGAAGTGAATGGAGTCTGTAAGACTAAGGCAAAAAGCACTGCATGTAAACACTGTACTCTACTTGATAAAATTGTTTCTCATTAAGGATATGGGTAATAATTCTCAAACTACTACATATGTGTACTGGAATTGAATAAGGAATTGGGTGATGCATAGTACAAGCCAAGTTTCTCACTTTTGGAGTAGAAGGTTACAGATAAGTAATGGGGGAAAGGTTAGAATGATCCATGTTGTACTGGATTAGAGTTGGAGACATTAGTATGAACCCATGTATAGCTTACTATAGATATAGATAGTTACATTTATAGATATTTGTATATACAGAAGCTCATACACTTACATATATTTCCTTGCTGTATCAACTGACAAGTTCTAGAAGCAATGACACCCCAACAGCAATGAACATACCTAACACCCAGATCTTGGTTTCTAATACCATTCTCCACCACATGTACCCAATAAATATATGAAACTATTATGTACCCATAATAATTAAAAATAATAATAAATAAACCAAGGAACCCAGGATAAATGGCAAGAAATATACAAGATGAACCTGAAGCACCTTGTAGTGCCAAAAATCAAGAAGAATTCAAACACACACACATGCACACACACACACATTAATGGGAATATGGCAAAGGGGCACAGACACCAGTTGAAAGACTCTCAGTGGGCCAAAGATGGAACAATTTCAACAACAAAGTAAATAAAGTAGCATTAGATTATAATCCAAAATAAATAAAAATTATTGGATCCATACTTATGTAACTAAATAAGTGAATAAATTCAATAAGAGAGAATAGACTAAGCTCTGATATAGAAGAATTCCAAAAGATTTGTGACAATATTTTGCCCTCAAGGAGGCAGAATATAACTCCCTACTTCTTAAATATTGGCTGTACATAGTGACTTCCCTCCAAAGAGTACTATATGAAAAGGTGGGGAAGGGAAGTATAACTTCACAGTAGGGAAACCTGGCAAACGCTACCACAGCAAGGTGATCAAAATTAACATCAATAGTGATCAGTCATATTGATAATATGTACCCTTGGTATGATGTGATGAGAATGGAACTTTGCCTCTGTGGTTTTCCTCCCCAAAATTCATAACCTTAGTCTAATCATGAGAAAAATATCAAACAAATCCGAATAGAAGGCTTTTCTACAAAACACCTTACTATTACTCTGCAAAAATTTCAAGGTCATCAAAAACAAGGAAAGTCTAAGAAACTGTCACAGACAAGAGCAGCCTAAGGAGACAGGATGACTAAATTCAATGTGGGGTCATGCATGGGATCCTAAGACAGAAAAAGGACATTAGGTATTAACAAAATTAAGAAAATATAAATAATGATAGGCTTTAGTTAATAATGATGCATAAATACTGGTTCATTAATAGTGACCAATGTATTCTAAGAATGTAAGTTAATAGGGGAATCTAGGTACTGGATATATGGGAACTCTCTGTATGATCTTTGTAACTTTTCTATAAATATGAAACTGTTCTGAAGTTGAAAGTTTGCTAAAAATGAGTGGATTAAAGCTACATGCACCAATAGGAATGAAACCCACAAATACATTGTTGAATGAAAGATTTAAAAGGCCAGAATGGATAACATATGATATTTATCTAATTACGGAAATAGATTTATACATAGTATTAGAAATCAAGAGAGTATTTACCTGGAGACATAGTCTTAGAGCTCATGATACCTAAGGTACTAGCATTTTGTATTTTGTAAGGTACTAGTACTCTGTTTTTTGATCTGGGTGGTGGTTACACTAGTGTGTTCACTTTATTATTGAGCAGTATACTTGTGAATAATTCACTTGTATGTATGTGTGTATATATATTTTTAACACATCAATATTTTTTAAAAATTAAATTTTCTATGTATTGATACCTTCAAGATTTTCACATAGAGCTATATCGTGACCTTTTTTCATAAAGAGCATTTGTTGTCATTGAGGAAAAATGTTTTTCATGCCTGCAAAAATTTTTTAGCTATTTCTACAACATTCTATTTTATAAAGCTGAATGTTGTCTTTCTACAAGGAAATATGGATGGCCTCATTTTCAGAGGAATTAGCTCCAACTTGAAAGTCAGAATATAACACGGTAGGTTACATAGTTTCTCATGAGGATATGAAATACTAAATCCTCAAAATGATAAAATTTCTGAAAAACTGAATCTAGTATAATCAAAGCACTAGATAAGAAGCAAATCTGATTTCCAGTGACCAAATAGAAATGCACATAATATTTGGCTAATAAGGAGCTATGATAGCATGATGGTTTCTTATGTATTTCCAATGAGTTCTTATAATTTAAAGCTTAATCACTTTATTGAGCCATTCTTACTCTAGTACAGACACATAATGACTGTCAGGATTTTAATATCTAGTCAAGGAAGTTATCCACAAACAAAATTTATCAATTGTCTATGTATCTAAAGGAAACTATCAACACTTGTGAGACATCTATAAGTAAAACCACTAATGGAAAACAGTGTAGATTATTTGTGGAAAAAAACATGTATGCTATTTGTATGTACATATTTGTCCTGTTAACTAAGTGAATAAATCAACAATGTTTTCTCTTCTGGTGACTAAAGGGAAGTTTCAGTGGTCAGTACAAAGCTAAAGATTCTCCTATCACATAGATATTAACCTTTGCCTAGACTCTGACATCGACAAGCATGTCATTTTAAAATGCCTCAGTTTGGCTAGCATGTCAATTGATGGCCAAGGAGCAGATGCAATTACACTTTTTCACTGTTTATCATTTATTCTCTTTTCTGCCCAACCATTATCAAAGGAGTGGTTTTCACTGTTTAGTCTCTCTCGTTAAGATGGGAGGCAAGATCTACTGCCCCTGGGTCAGTTTTCTCCAGTGTGCTCTGTTTAGCCCGCTGGTGAAATTACAGTATGTGGTTTCAAAGAAATCTCTGAATGTTTATCTTTATTCAAACATATATATAATCTTCAGCCAGAGAAGATTTAGGAAAGTGCATTAAAGAGACTGTTCTCAACATTTTCACACACAAAAAAAAAATTAAAAGATTTCTAATTCAATTTATTTTCAAATTGAATTTCATTTAACTGGTTGCCTAATATTAATAACCCTGTTATTGACCAAAAAAAACCAAATAAATTTGATTTACAGTGATTTTATGTATGAGGAGAATGGGCAGCAAATTAATAATTTAAATAATTCTATCCCAACAGAAGATATATAGCCAACAGGATTGGAACTTAAAATCACACTGTGGGTCAGAAAGTATTTTAATGTCATTTCCCATAATTTTGGTTACAAATAGCATATGGTTTGAAATCCTTCACCAAAACCTTACTGCTTAGATTCAAAAGAATACCAACATTTTGTTCCCTTCCCAACTAGTCATTAGAGTTCCTTCTTTAGACCAAAATGCTGCTTCTTCAAATACACTAGTATTGCCCTTCTGTGTATAAATAAAATGTGGACAATATTAAGTTATTAAAAAATGAGAGTCAGAGCTTCTTGGTTCTTGTTAAAGTATTAAATAACTGTTGTTTATAGAGTTCACACAAAAAAACTTTAAATTTCTTTTAATATAAATTTAATTTGTAAATCACAATAACATATCTCCCAACTATAGTGTCACTGGGAACAAAGTATGCCTCAAATGAAGTAATTTTTTCTGGACCAAAGAAAAATGATAGCTATCCCACTGCAGGTACTCTTCCTTTTACAAAAAGCTTTGTGCCTCCAATTCTCACCTGCACAGGCTTGCTGCAGCACCTACATATTTGATATAAGGACTGTTCCTATGGGTTAAGGCAGTGGTTCCCAAATAGTGTTTTGCTGCAGACTAGTCCCTTGGGGTTAAAAAATTGGGGGATAAAAAATATCACGGTCAAATAAATTTGAGAAACAGCAGGTATTACTTATTCTTGGAGAGTCCGAATGCACATTAATATAATACAGGCTTTAAGAAATAGCTTTTAAAAAAATCTGTTTAACTGTATTTACATCAATGCTTCCCAAATTTAGAGGATCATGGAATCTGTGTGAGTGTATGCATATGTATGTCTAGGCATGGGTGTTTTGTGCATCTGTGTGAAATCAGTACTTTGGGGGAGGCACTAGAGGAACAGCTTAAGTCATTGTAACTCAAAAAAGCCACCTTTAAAACAAGAAAAGAAGTAAACGTCTTTTATTGTCAACATCCTTAATGGGTGCAACGAGCATGAAAGCCCAGATGTAGCTCCTTAGAGAACCAGGAGGAAGCACTAAGACAATGGGCATCTGGTTCAGACAGAAGGTTCAGCAAATTGTAAACACCTTTACAAAGAAGTTGAAGATGGAATTGTCAAAGAAGATGGTCAGCAAGTTCACGATCTTTCTCAGAAATAGCACAACTACTTACACATAAGGAACACTCACTATCCTTTGAAAGAAAAGCTCTCATTTTTATCAGATGTTGAGAGTGTATCTGCTAGGTAAGAGGGCTTTCGTTAAAACATTTTTAAAGATCGTATTCAGAAGTTATTTCATTTGACACAGTGCAATGTAAAAATACTACTATATAAAAGCAAAATATTATGAAAAAAATCATTATCAGAAATACAAGCAGTTTACAAATCCAGGCAGAGTGCCTATATTAGAAACTCTAGTTTTTCTGTTTGCCTTCCTTCTCAGAATACAACTAGACATTTCCAAGCCTCCCTTGTAAGTAGGTGAATATGTAAGTCTGAGTTCTTCACCAATCGAATGTGGGTGGAAGTGATAAGCAGCTCCTGTTGAGTTGGTCCATAAATACCCCCTCATAGGATCATACACTCTCTCTTCACCCATTCACTGGCTGGAGATAAAAAATATCAGTAGAGGCCTGTGAAACTGAGTAGTAGAAAGAATGGGAGGAAATTGAGTCTCTGGATCAATATATGAAAGGCTTCCCCCCCTTTAAAAAAAAGTGACTTACATTGAACCATTATATGAGCAAGAAATAAAATTGCATGATCTTAAGTAATTGAGATTTGGTGCATGTTGAGGCCATTAGACTACCCCCAACTCATAGAATGCCCAAAGATTAACGAGTGTCATATAGTACCTTTCAGTTTGCCTCAAGAATTGGGCCTTTGAAGTTATTACAACAAATACACAAAGCATTTTACTTTGAAAACCCCTTTTGATTATGAAATAATATTTATTAATCATTACAATGAAATATCTGTTTGCATCTAGAACATCAATGTCACAAAAACACTGTGTTTTTGTAGCATCTGTCAGCCAGCAAGCTTAAAGTTGTTGAAAAATGTTAAAAGGCCCACATGGTGTGGCTTGATATATTATAGAGTATCAGTGAGGAACCAAATGAGGAATCTTTTGAAATTGTGTATTCCATAGTTACAGAAATATGAACAATAGAAGGAAAGCTTTGTGGAAGACAGAATCGTAAACTAGAATAGCAGCTGGAGAGAACACTGAAGTTCTCATAACTGGCACAGAGGTGTTTCTGTCCCCTAGAAAAAGGCTACCATCAAGCAGATGGCTGTTGGAGTGACCTGATGTAGGTGCTATTTGCCAGGAATCTAAACCACATGGCTCCTGAAACTTGTTTCCGACAATTTAGCCTGGTTAGGATTGGAAAAAGTCTACTTGGCTGCTGAAGGAAAACTGTGGCTAAGCACAGATCTCCCCGCTTTTATAATAGTCAATAGCTTCATACAATAAGGCGAAAGACAATTATGTGAGGTTGGTTGGAATTAGTCTCTTTCTAGTCTATGCTCCAATAGAACTAAGTTCACTGCTCCATGCTAGCATTTTTCACTTTGGAGATCCACAGTTAGATCCATGTATAGACTGAAAGTTCCTGGTGGTCAATTAATCCCTCAAACTCCTACATTCACATACCATAACAGCATTTACAACTTCTTGTTTACAGAAAATTGCTTGATGTGATTGCTGTAACATGTATGCCTCCTTTAAAATTGCGACTTTATAACCCACCTTAAAATTTTTCTTGAAAGAATTGCATCCATTCAGCTGTCACAGAAGGTGACCTTCCAAGCAAGATTACGGCAGTTGTAAAAAAAAAAAAACCTAAACATTCAATTCCTGAAATGATACTTGGCAGGGTTGAATGTGTGCAAAGAAAGAAATATATCTGGACATATATTGCTCTAACGGCCCTTTATGGAAAAGGTTCTTAGGCTTCTGAAGGGTTCCAGGACTCCACAGAAAACCAAGTTAAGGCTACCTTGCTACAGAGATCAAATGCTGATGATATCTACATTATCAGCATTAAAAGAAATAGTAAAAGATACCTTCAAATAATTTCAATAGTTGAAATGAGGACTCCTGCTCTTTCCAAGTATAGTAATATCTAACACCTCTTTTGCACTTCGTGGCTACAAAAGTTGCCAAGGGAGATTTTTTTCAGTGCCATTATATCATGCTGTCTGCTTTGCAAAGGACTGGAATCATCAGTCTGATTCATCTCATGCCAGTTGCTGATGCTACAATCCCACAGAAAATGACTAAAATTTAACACATTTTTACACAAAGATTTACCACTGAGCAACATTCATCATCTCTTAAATGCATATTTTTTAAGTCCTTTACAGAAAACAGTCCTCAGTGTCTCACAATAAAGGCCAGGAAGAGAGTATTCTTTGCAATGTCCAAGTTTGTGAGATTTTTGGCTAGGATAGAAGAAGGCATTACACTAAGAGAGAAAATGAGGTGTAGCATTTTCATTTCATCACAAGTTAAATAGAAGAGGCTGTTTCCATTGGAAACTGTGACAAATGTTAACCTGAATTTCCTGTGTTACTTTTAAGTTGCTTGGAATTGGCTTTATGTGCATACATATCTGAGGTGTAGACTATATTAGGCACAAATTATGAGCTAGATCCAAATAATGTAGCTTGGGCATCTTTTTATAAAATCAAATTGCTACAAGATATAGAATGGGAAACTAAAATCCTCTTCTTTTCATCTTTGATCTTTCATCAACCAAATAGATAATATGGAGCTATAAAATAGATAATATGGAACTAAAATCACCTTCCTCCCAATGGCATTGAAAAACTAGACAGATGAGAGATAAGTAAGAGGGAGATGTTTAAGAATGCACAGACACATTGTAATTTAGGCAAAACTTCCCTTTCCAAATATATTCTTAATCTGATTTTACACATAAGTTCTCTTCCAACCAGGCTTGTCTATTCATGGCCTTCAAAATTCCTTACATACCCTGGTCTCTAGTATCTTTCTACTTCTCTTGCCTACTTATCTCATTCTCCACTGCCCAGTATGAGACTTAAATCTTTGACAATCCCAGTTTGGAGCGAACACTTTTTCCTTTGAAACTTGATAAATGCAAGATTGTCTAACTTTGAATAAGTTACTTGACTTCTTTCTACAAAAATTAAGGTACATACTAATACCAGAATTTTAGGATTGTTGTAAGAATTAAATGAGATAATTCTAGGAAAGATGCCTAGAATATTAATAAGCACATAGTAGCTGCTCTGTAAGTAGCTGGAAGAATTTCTGGAGCAATGTCTTTGAGCAGGGAGAAGTGATGTAACCTACTGCACTAAAGGAGGATTGGTTTAGAAAGGAGCAGGAAAAGTTCATGTGTAGTAGACAGAAAGGTGGAGTATAGGAATAAAGAATAGAATGTTAGAGATTGTAAAGGAGTATCTAACCCTTGAACTAACTGTTGGTGGCACATACTAACTATAGAAACAAAATAGTTGTGTATGACCAAGTTGGCTTTTATCAGCTGGCAACACAATCTACGTTACCTATTCAGCTGGTACAGTCAAAACCATCTCACCCTACCATCAAGGGCAATATTATGACACTTCACCAGGGCCCTTCAGGCAATTTAATCTTGTTGACTTTGTCCTGAAAATGTTCCCTCACTCTTGCATAAAGGGCATTCCTTCCTTCAGCCCTCCCTAAATCCTGCTTATACAGTTGTCTTGTTTTCTTCCACAAGCTTTTTAAAATTAGTTCCTAAAAGAGTAAAAACACCTTAAATTTCCATTTTTTTCTGTGCGTACTACAGAGTATTCACAATGTGACAATTGCTAATTATTAAATAATTCAAGTCCACATAATTCACATAATCCTCTTTTGCCCCATCTGGAAATGCAATGGCTGTTGCTACAGATTATTTCAATTATGGAATATAATTTAAATTGCCAACCCCATTTACAAATAAAGCTAACTCAGCCTCTTCCTTCACACAAATGAATTTGAACCAAGTTTAGATTTCTAAAAATGAGAGATCTACAACTAAATTTAGGATGAATTCAGCTTGACGTAATGAAAAGTATGTATTTTCAAGTAAGACAAACCTAGATTTGAAGTCCAACACAATTATTCACTAATTTATATGACTGAGCCTCAGGTACCTAGTGTATAAAATGGGAATGATACTAACTCATAGGATTGTTTACAATAGTCAAATTAGTCAACACACATAAAGTATTTATGACAGTATCTGATATAATCAATACTAGCACCACTCACCAGCACCGTATACAAGCACACACACACATGCATACACACACATATGTATGTATGTTTTGGTTAGAATCTCATATAATTGAGACCACTTTGACATCAGAAGCCTATATACCCAGCTGGAAATTTTTTCTTTTTTCTTTTTTTAATTTCAGAATATTACAGGGGTACAAATGTTTTGGCTACATGAATTTACCCTAAGAGGATGGTTGGAAAATTATTATGTAAGAATATTCTCACTTTTGGCAATGGGAAAAACTCATTTATAGCAAGCCTAACTTAAAACTGTGGACCTCGTGGTTTAGGACCTGACAAAGGAGGTAAAATGTTCCAGAAGATTTTTGGCCCATTACTGCATATGTTGCTTACACAGGCAGCGGCTTTGAAGTAAGTGCATGACATGGATTCAAGCTGAGTTTGGCTCCCACTCTACCAAGTGGAGGAAACACGGGACTAGCTACTTCAATTCCATGGGTGAAGAACATCCACTCTTAATCCTTGCTATAGATTATAGAACTATTATCAAGAGAGATGCATTCCTATAAGGGTAGTAGGAATTTAAAGAGTAGAAACTCATATGGAGGAAATAAGACAACTTCACAAATAATTATAATAAAAGGCAGAACATGCCATAGCATGCAGAGGTTGAGGTAATATCCAACACAGATAACAAGAAAGCTCCTTAGAGGAGGTGAAATTTGAGATAAGCCTTAAAGCATGTAACAAAGATGCTTTATGTTTTAACACAAATGTGATGACGTAGAAACAGGCTTTGACTCTCAATTTGAATGTATGTCAAACAAATGACATGGAGTGTATGGCATACTAGAAATTTATCTATTGGAGATGTGATTTAACCATGTTCATTGAACTTTATACAGGCCTTAAATCACCAGAAGGCAGCCATAAATACCGTTACTTATGGCATCCATGTCTTAAGAAATGATAACAATGGGAGTTTCCTCACTAGACAGTTTTCTCTACATGCTTGTTCATCTTAATGAGCCCTTTGACAGACAAATACCCCATAAACCTTGTTTTTCTTTGTTTGACAACTATAAATTAGGCACAAGCATTGCTAATATGGTGGAGGAAAACAAATCTCAAACAGCTGAATACTTTCTGATCTGTGTGTATAAGCAAGGCATGCAGCTGTTTCACTTTTTAAATTCCATCTCTAATTCAGGCCTCAAAAGAAAAAAAGAAAAGAGAAAAGAAAAACTGAATAATTCTTCAAATAAAAGTCCAGAGCTCAAAGGCAAAATATTTGAAGACAATGTACAATAAAAGCTTTTTTTCAAGTCATATAAGCTGTTTTATGAAATTAAGCTGGAAATATTATAAGTGGGAAATGACCACAGAATAAATAGGAACCTTTTAGAAAGAAAGCAAACATGTGTTATTTATTTTTCTAGTAAACAGAAGTGGCAGATTCAATCAGCAAGAAACATTGGATAGTTATGACCATTTTAATCATGTAAAAAATTCATAAGATTTGTTTATGGTGCATTAAACAGCATCTTCAGGTTAGTATTAAGGAAAGTGAATAAACTCTATTTACCAATAGACTAGAGATAAGAAGGAGCAAGTTCTCCTCTGTGGCTGGTAATGCAAAGGGATATAGAACATTTCAGCATCTCTGTGGCTACCTCCCTTTTACTCTTTATAAACATATGGAAATAGTTATACTCAATTGCATACAAAATATTTAAAACTATAAAACAGTTCCAAAGCATGTACTATGCCATATTTCACGTGGAGAGAGACTGCCTTTAGTTCTGTCTTGAAAGGCCTAAAAAGTGCAAAGCAATAGTACTTTAAGTATTTATATCTACTTAGATTCTCTAATGTTTAAAGTCATGTTGAAAATGTTAATTTTAGATGTTAATTATAGAGCTGGAATAAAGCATTGGTTATAAAATAGCTAGCTGAGGTTAAATCCCTACATAATGATCAGTTTTTTGGTACTCCCTGTTATTTAAAATACTACCAAAGAAATACATTACAAAAAATTACACTAGCATGTGGCATATCTCTTCACTTAGAATTTCTATGAATGATAAAACTAACTATACACAAGGAAACCAAATATTTATCTGGTCCCAACTCTACTTTATTTCCTAACATGTGCCATGTACAAATCTTATGTTTTATTTAGAATCAATGACTAAAAACAACATCCTAATATAAAGATAGCAAGTGTTTCTTGAAGAATGGAGCCTCGGTTTTATACCACTCTTAATTTTTATTTCACAAAAAGCCATGAAAATCATTACAGAGTTTTTGAGAGAGTAATGTACACACAAACAAAATGTTAAGAACCATAAAGATTTGACAAAATGCTATTCTGTGAGTAAATATTTTCCCTAACCATGAATCAGTTTATTCCAGGAAGTCAATGTATAGAATTCCATGATATACTATGACTCTCTGACAAAGCAGATTGAACAGGGTCAACTTACTGATTAAGAATTCTCCCTAGGTGTATGTGATATGGTTGTCAAAGGAGTTTGATTTCCTTTGTATACATAGCAAACGGTTCAGTTTCATAAATTTACATTCACTTTATTATTTTTAAACCAATATGTGAAGAAAAAACTTACCAAAATAATAATTGAGAAGCTGGTTCAACAAAATTATTGATGTTCTTCTGTTTCTATTCACTGACCTTTTTGTTTATCCTTCCATCTTTTTCCTTCCTTTTAACCCCAATTTACCCATGTTCCATGCTGTATTTCTTAAATATTAATAATGCAATAATAATAATACAATATTGCTTACTTTTTAAATACCTCCCATGGGTTTTTAGTCTGTGTTTGCATCCATTGAAAATATATCTGATCTACATTCCAAGCCATCAGAAACCTTTTTGCCCATTACTAGTATAACAGTTAGTAATCTCATGAATAAATTTATTTTAAGGCAATCACAAATGAGAAAAGCTTAATATGTAATCCTTCCATAAATATATATATTTTTTTTTTAATTTTTCTAGGCACTGAAGTCTCAATGCCTAATCTGAAAGTCACCTACACAAAGCCTCATCGTACTACTAACAGTACTAAAATACCATCAATTGTCACACCATTATTTTAAGAACCACTAAGAAATTAAAAATGCTGCTATTTAAGCCATGACATGATGTCTTAATGATAATCCTATGCAACACATGAATTGAGAACATCAGCCCCTCATTGCTTTGAAAAGATTTCATCTATTCCAAAGAATTTGGCAATCTATCCTACCTTCAGTTGCAGTGCTTGGAGTGTGAGAGTAAGCTCGTTGCATGTATTTTAGGAACAAAATATAACACATCTTCATCTACTTGTGGATATCTTCCTTTTTTAGGTCCCATAAAACCCTTGGTTGTTAATTTGCAAGAAAATATGAAATTCTGATCATTCCTACAATGATGCTTTATTAATATCAAATTTAGTTTACATCCATGGATAGAGAGGGCTGGAAAAGTGTCATTTCCACCCATATAATGAAACGGAGCCAAACAAACTCACATGTTCTCTTCAAACCATTGAAAGTTGAAATTGTAAGGCAACCAATTAGACCAAAATCTAACAAAAGACAGGTGCCTACAGGGAGTGATAAGACTTAAGCAATGGCTTATCTAAAACAGATGCAACTGAACACCAGTTTTTTAGTGAAGGTAGTTGGCAAGTTGGTGGAGGCTCAGTATAGCCCAGAGAATGTGGGAAATTTCTAGGAGATGAAAAAATTAAGGTATTTCACACTCTCTCTAGGGTGTTTCTCCATGAACCAAGGACAATCACAGAAATAATGAAGAAAGTTTTTAAGAAAGTGCTCCTTATGGTGCAGATCAGCCACTGCTAGAGGGACACAGAACCCAGCCTGGATCCTTCTACTCTATCTATCCTATGGAACAAAGTCTTAAACTGCAGAGGCAAATGCAAAAAATGCTCTTAGTACACCATAGAAAACCAATTACCAATGGGAGAAGGGAACAACAACAACAAAAACATCCTACCCCTGAGAGAGGGACAGGATTGCATGCAGGGTCCAAGGGTATAGCCTAGGAATGGAGACCATTGAGGAGTCCACACTCCAGGACCTTTGGACACAATACCATGCTAGCCTAAGACTAAGGTTTAATGTGAGTGAGAGAGAATGCCCCACTACCACCCCCACTGACAGGCTATAAAGCATCAAGTAACAAATTACATTGGAATATGGCTGGGAATGGCATAGGAGAGGAACAAAAGCATGAAAAGAAACCCTCCTGTGGCACAGCACAAAAAAAGATCCAGAGTTGGTACAGGATCACCCACTAAGGAAAAGAAAAACCCTATGGCATACCAACTTAATACAAGATATTGCTGGGGAAATTTAAAGCCAATGGTGCTGTAATGGTAACCATAAAAAGGCAAGTAAAAACACACTCCCGAGAGACAAAACAGTCATCAGAACCAGACACAGATATCACACAGAGAGTAAATTACCAGACAGGAAATTTAAAATAATGGTGATTAATATGTAAAGTCTTTAATGGAAGAGGAAGACAACATGCATGATCAGTTAGGTAATATCAGGAAAAAGATGCAAACTATAAGAAACAATTACAAATGCTAGAAATTAAAAATGCAATAACAGAAATGAAAAATTTCTTTTATAGGCTTATCAGACTTGACACATACAAGGAAAGAACAAGTGAACTTGAACATAGTTTTATGATAAATCAATAGAAATTACCTAAACTGAAACAAACAAACAAAGGAATGGAAAAGTAAAAACAAAATAAAACAAAATTTAAAAACTACAACATCCAAAAGCTGTGTAACAATATTAATATATCAATCAATCTAACAAACACATTAATTAGAATTCATAATTCTAATCCCAGAAGGAGAGAAGAGATTGAGAGAACAAGGCAAAAGAAATATTTGAGGAAATAACAGCCAAGAATTTTCCAATATTAATGACAGATACCAAATCACAGAGAGAATAAGCTCAGAGTCTATGGCCATACTACCCTGAACACCCAATCTCATCTGAATAAGCTCAGAAAACATCCATAAGATAACTATAAACAAAATACATAATCACATGATATTCAAAATACTGAAATTAAAAGGTCAAGAGAAAAATTCGAAGGCAACCAGAAGAAAATAGACATATTACCTACAGAAGAACAAAGAAACAAAGAATTACAGACTTATTAGAAATCATATAAATTAGAAGACAGTAAGTGATATCTTTAAAATGTTGAAATAATGTTTTAAAAAAAATTATCAACATATAATTCTATAACAAACATAAATATATTTCCAAAAAATAGTAAAGACTCTTTCAGGTAAATAAGTACTGAGGAACGTCAATGCTGAAGGCTGACCCTATAAGAATTACACAATGGACTTTTTCAGATAGAAAGAATATAACATTGCAATTTATTGTGTGTTTATAGCAAATACACAGCTAAAAATGTATGACAATGGTAACACAAAGAATAGGAGACAGACATTATGAGTATATTTTATAAAGTCCTCACAATATATATGAAGTATCATATTTGAAGTTAGACTCTGATTGATTAAATATGCTTATTATAGCTGCAGGAAACCATTTATTTTTTTAAAGAGGTAAATAATAAGTCAATAGAGGAGATTAAGTTAGTCACAAAAATGTTCAATTAAAGCAGAAAAGGTTTAAAAGAATAAAAGAATAGATGAGGAAAATACAAAATAGCGAGATGATTGATTTAATCTAATTAGATCAATAATTATATTATATATGAATGGGCTACACTGCCAGTTTAAAGATAGAGATTATTGTCAGATTAAATAAAAATGCAAGACCCAACTATATGCTGTCTAAAAGAAAGCTATTTTAAATATTAACATAAAGATGGGTTAAAAGTAAAAGACATGTGGACAGATACATACATACATAATGGTGTGTATGTGTGTGTGTGTGTATATATATATATATATAATATAAATACTAATCAAAAGAAAGCTGGAGTAGCTATATTAATAGCAAATAAAGTTGACTTCCGAACAAGGAGTATTATCAGGGATAAAAAGGAACACTACATAAAGACAAAGTGGTCAATTCTCTGAGAAGACAAAAGAATCCTAAATAATCTCTGCACAATAGAGCTCTAACAGAGCTCTAAAATATGTGAAGAAAAAACTGATAGAACTGAAAAGAGAAATAGACAAATCTACAATTAAAGTTAAGGCTTCAACAATCCACTCTAAGCAAATGGCAGAGCAAACAAAAAGAGAATCAGCAAGTTTACAGATGATTTGAACACTACCAATTAACTTGATCTGGTTGACAATTATGGAATAATCTACCCAAAAGCATCAAAGTATACAATCTTTTTAAGTGCACATGAAACAATCACTAAGGTAAACCATATTCTAGGACAAAAAGGAAAATTTGACAAGTTTAAAAGAATACAAACAATACAAAGTATGTTCTTGGTCTATAATGTAATTGAGCTAAAAAGTATTAAGAGAAAAAAAATATTTTTCAAATATTTGAAGATTAACTTACATACTTCTAAATAATCCATTGGTCAAAATGAAATTTCAAGGAAAATTTTAAAATATTTTTAACTGAATTAAAATGAAAATACAACATATCAAAATTTGTGGTATGCAGCTAATATATTACTTAGGGGAAAATTTGTAGGATGAAGTGTTTCTATTAGAAAAGAAGAAAGGTTTCAAATCATCTATTATAAGAAACTAGAAAAAGAAAAGCAAATTAACTTCAAATTAAGCAGAAGAAAGGAAACAATTAAGGTAAAAGTGAAAATCCATGAAAATGAAAATACAATAAAAATAGGGAATAATCTATAAAATCAAAGCTGGTTCTTTGTAAGAAATGAATGTTATATTTATCCCAGCTTCTATGTCATGCTAAATACACAATAACTTTGCAATTCAACACTAAATCATAGGAATATCTTTTGGAAGATATTTTTAATGATGATTTAAATCAATGCATAGTTTCAACAATGCACATAACTCAATTGAAACAGAAAATCAGAATAGAACCACAGATATTTCAGATACAGGAGATATAAGATGAGATTTTCAAATAGCTAAGATTGATATATTCATATACAATATAGGTGAAAACATGCAGAATTTTAACAGATAATTGCAAAACAAAGTGGAAATTCTATAATAATATAATATCTGAAATTTAGAAAGCATTGAATGAATTTAACAGCACACTGGACACAACGGAAGATTGAAGAAGTGACCTCAAAGACAGGTATATAAAAAATATCCAAATTGAAGCACACAGAGAAAGAAAGTTTTATTAACAAAAAATCCTATAAGTAACATATAGGACACAAACTCTAGTCTCTATTTATCCAGTCTTAGGAAATGAAGAGGGAGATACTGGAATAAAAGTAATATTTAAAGAGATAATGGCAAAGATGTGAATCAAATGGAACTCTTTCTTGTTGCAGGCAGGATTATAGATCAGTACCATCTCTTTGGAAAACTGGCAGTAGTTACTAAAATTAAACAAATATATATATTCCATGGCCTAATGATTACATTCATGGATTTATGTTGCAAAATGAGTGCTTATGCTCCCCAAAGACTTGTGCAAAATGTCTTATAATAGCTTTATTCAATATAACTTAAAACTAGAAACATATTAAATGTCTATTAATGAGAAAATGGATAAATAATATGTGTATAATGGAAAAACATCACAGTAAAAAAATGAATAAATTTCAAAAATATGTTCAGCTGAAGAAGCTAGACACACAAAAATTGTATTTCATATGATTCCATTAATATAAAATTTATTATTGGTTACCTTTTTAAAAATTATTGACCAGAAGAGATACAAAAAAGCTTCTGAGTGCTAAAAATGTTCTATATCTTGGTTCAGATGATTGTTTATATATATGCAAAACTCATCAATATGTGCATTTCAGGTTCACATACTTAATGTATATAAGTTGTATTTTAATTAAAAACATTTCTAAAAATGTATTAAAATACTTTATTTTGTTCCTGGTTTCAGTAGGGTCCTGTCAAGAGACAGAAACCACATCAGTTTTTGTACATAGAAAATTGAATATAAAGAATTGATAACTAGGTATAAAGTTGTTAACTATGTAATTTGAAAGAGTAACAAGATAGCTATGAGATAGCTCAGAAATAGCAACCATAGAAAGCAGCTACCAGTCTAGGGGCTGGAGGACAGAAGATATAGCTTGAGATTATCAAAATCATAGAGGAAGGACTAAGTGGGGCTGAAACTCAGACTTCTGTTAGGGGGTGCTACTCAACTGAGCTAGTGTCTCTGCATTGGGACATCATAAAGCTGGATCTACATGTTTTGGAAAAACTACAAACTGGATTAAGATGTTACTAGAGCTGGAAGCTAGCAAGGAATGGGAAGGAGCAAGCCCCTCTCTCCCCTCCAGTTCTCTAGTCTTTCTCTAGCACCCTCTATACACAGTCTTACAGTGAGTATAGAGGTAAAACACAGTAACTTAGTTTTTTCTTTTCTTTTATGGTATCCAAGAGCTCTTTTTTTTATTTTTTATTTTTTAATTTATTTTTTTCAGCATATTATGGGGGTACAAATGTTAAGGTTACATATATCGCCCTTGCCCCTCTCCCCCCCCACTCAAGTCAGAGCTCAAGCATGTACATCCCCCAGTTGGTACACATCACACTCATTAATGTTTGTTTAGGAGTAAACAATTTTTTGCTTGGATATAAAATTTTCCATTTTTACAGTTTATGAAAAATTTTAAAACAAGTGAAAATTATAGGACAGTCTACATTCTAGTGGCCATAAACACAGGAATTCTGAATTTTTATCTTTTATCAACCAGCAAAACCAATCTTTTCTGAAGAACAAAATATAATATTTTGTTGTAATAAATATAAAATTATAAATATGTTATAAAATATAATATTTTGTTCTTCAGGAAATATTGGTTTTGCTGGTTGATAAAAGATAATTTTTAAAAATAGGATGGATTTTTTTTCTCTTTCTCTGCTGCCCTTGCTGGTCTGTGTGCTTTGTTACCCTGGTCTTTACTTCTTTGTCTTCCAGCCATGCGGATACACCAGCGGCACTACATGGGAATGAGCTTTCATCTGTTAGTCCTCAGCATCTCCCACAGTATCTGGCATAATGCAGATCTTTAGGAAACATTACCCATACCTATTACATTCTGTATCTTCATATAAAACAGCATAGATGGCCGGGCGCTGTGGCTCACGCCTGTAATCCTAGCTCTTGGGAGGCCGAGGCGGGCGGATTGCTCAAGGTCAGGAGTTCAAAACCAGCCTGAGCGAGACCCCGTCTCTACTATAAATAGAAAGAAATTAATTGGCCAACTGATATATATATAAAAAATTAGCCGGGCATGGTGGCGCATGCCTGTAGTCCCAGCTACTCGGGAGGCTGAGGCAGAAGGATCACTCGAGCCCAGGAGTTTGAGGTTGCTGTGAGCTAGGCTGACGCCACGGCACTCACTCTAGCCTGGGCAACAAAGCGAGACTCTGTCTCAAAAAAAAAAAAAAAAAAAACAGCATAGATTTACTTAAAATGTTATCACTGCTCTTCTGTATTTCTTTCATTTATACTATTAATACATTAATAAAATCACTCGTCCACAATTGTGACAAGAGATCAATTGCATATTTAAAGTACTGAAACTAAGGTATAGGCTTAGACATAATGAATTTTCAAAGTGTGCAATTCCTAGGATATCCTTTTGTCCAACCAAGCCCTTACTTACTGATGAAGAAATTGAATTCCAGGAAGGCTCCATGGCTTACCTATCATTACACAATTTGAATCCAAGTCTGCTGTTCCCTGTAACACACTACTCCTCTATTTAATGGTTTTGCAACTGATAATAGCCTTTAAAAATATCCAGAAAAGAAAGAAACAATTGATAATGGACAGAAAATTCTCCCACTTTAAGTCCTACATTGTGTCTTGCAACTTACTACATAGTAATGATTTGATGCCACTTAATTTTATGCCTCACCTGTTGTACAACAATAGCTAACGCTATTGACTGCTTATTATGTGTAAAACTTTTCTAAGTACTATATATATAATCAGTAATTTATATGATCAGTAAATTATATATGATATACATATATATCATATAATTTTCATGGCCATCAACCCTCAGTAGGTATTCCAATTTTATAGAGGAAAAAAGGGAAGTATAAAGAGATTAAGTAACTTGGTGAAGGTCACACAACTGTTTATTTTAGAGCCAGAACTCTAGCTTACTCAGTTTGCCTCCAGAGCCTCTGACTCTGAAAATTCTCATTTTCTCAGATTTCATTCCTTCTAAAAACAAATTTGTTTTTAATTTTCAGTTCAACTCTTTCATTATGTCTTCCCTCTACTTAAAATTACTGAACAGTTTTAAAAATATATTTTTTAATTTATTTTTATTTCAGGATATTATGAGTGCACAAACATTTTGTTTACACTTTATGACTTTTCTTCACCCAAGCGAGGATTAGAGATATGCCCTTCCCCTCTACAATGCTCACCGCATCCATTAGTTGTGATTCTACCCCTTCCAACCCTCTAATCCCTGGAGAATATTACTACTGTATGAGCACCATAGCATTGATCAGTTAGTGCCAATTTGAAGGCGAGTACATGTGGAGCCTATTTTTCCATTCTTGTGATACCTTACTTTGGATAATGGGCTCAACTCTATCCAGGAAAACATAAGCGGTGATAGATCACTGTCATTTTTTATAATTGAGTAATATTCCAAAAAAATCTAAATTCATTATGTCTTCTCAAATAAATTGTAGACTTCACATAGTCTTGTAGAAAAGCCACTGATAGCAATCATCTATTGCCACAGTAATACTATATAATAAGCCACTCAAAGGTTAATGGCTTAAAACAACAACCAGTAATTATTTCTCACAAAGCTACGGCTCTACTGAGCAGTTCTGCCGATCAGGGCTGAGTTCAACTGACCTGGGCAGGGCTCACTCTTGTGTCTAGTCAGTTGGTGTAGACTGGCATTGGCTGGTCTGGGATGGCCTCAGCGAGGACAACTCTGATTTTTCTACCTTCTCATGTTCCTTTAGTTGGCTAGCCTAGATGTGTTCTCCTGATAGTGATAAGTGGCCAAGTAAATAAGTGGAAATGTACATGCAATTTTCAAGCAACGTATGTCAAATTTTCTCTGTCTCATTGGCCAAAGAAAGTTATGTGTCAAGTCTCAGATCAGTGTGAGAGTGAGGCCAAAGGGCATATGAAAAATTGGGGTCAACTCAATCAATCTAACACATATGCATTCCTCATTTTTCCTGGACTCCACCCTGAAACGTAATACAGCAAATCCTTTATTTAATGAGTAACATGTAAGATGCTTATTTCCCAAAGTATATATCTTTTCCCTTGGGGAATCTTGGAACTCAAGTGGTATATCCTTAAGGGAATTATCAAATGTCTCCTCAGTAATGAAGATTAATGCCTTATAAGGTTTGCTGTAATACATAATCACTTTAAATTTCTTACACATATAGTAATGTTTAACTCAGCTTTATTTTATGATAAAGTAAATGAGCTAAGATAAATGAAAGGCAGTGTCTGCAAATATTAATGTTAATTTGAATCATTGTGAATTAACACCTTCTGCGGAACAGTCTGTACATGGTAAGTTCATTTGGTTGGCGAATGGAGCTAATACAGACAGAATCATGCACATAATTATCATTTATTTTGCCCCATGGATAGACAGTCCTTCATTCTAACTATTCATTATATTAATTAATAGGAAGACCAGACAAACAAATCTCAGTTGATTGATGGATGGATAATTCCACTTACAAGGGAAATATTCAGTGAGCACTCACTATGTCCTTCCTTCTGAGAATACAGAGAAGAATAAGCGATGGTCCCTGCTCAATTTCCCCCTTGAGGGAGACAAAGTGGTGCATGGTAAGTAGTACAGACACCTCCTGTGGTCAGGTGTGAAATGTTATATCAGTGAGCTCAAGCTGAGTCTCCTGTAGCAACAACTTGGCTAGAGCTAATTGAGAGAGTCCAAGTAGTTGCTAGGATTAGGTCAAAGTCATGGAGTCTTGTTTTATATTAGCCTCTAGTTCATAGGTGAAGTGGACCAATGGCAAAGCACAAAATTAGGTCAGACATATCCTCCCTTCCAAAAGTTCCTAGTGCTGAGAGTTCTATAAGTGGTCAGGTGCTATTAATATAACAGTGATCTGAACAAAGTGCTATTGGAGGAAAAAGAAAAGACAAAAAATTCAATTCCAACTAATGGTGTCTAGGGGCCTAGGGGCCCAGGAGGTGTTAAATTTGTGTGTACATAGGAAAATGAATTATTTCATTAAGAATTTAAAGTTTGGGGAAACTCAATCAAGCCCATATCTTTAAAAGCAAGAATAAGTAAGAAAATATCTGTCATAAATAAACAAATAAAAAGAATATCAATAATAGAAAGAGCCTTATGATTTTAGGGAGGTGACCCCATTCACTTCAGAGGATTAAAGGGGGAACAAGCTTTATGGAAAGAAATAAGAAAATAGTCTGTAGAAAGTGTAGATACAGAGAGGAATTTAGCAACAAAGGAAATATGCTTACTCTGTTTTGGAGCAGAGTCAAGAGTTTCATAATTGGATAAGTTGTTTCCCCTGTAAGACAGCCATGACATAGATCCAAGGACACAAGTCAGCCCTTTGTTGCTTATCCTTTTATTTTTGCATGCAAGTGCGTTTCAGTAACAATAGACATTTAAAGCGATGGTTGCAGTAAGGAAATCAGCCCTTCTTCTGTGCTTGTCTAATACTGAGAAATGGTAAATCTGTCTGGGAAAAATCACTTTTTAAAAATTTCTCTGGTTGAGAGCTTAAAAACCACATTAAATCTTAATATAAAATCCTTTGGTCAAGTTATAATTTTTGAAATAGGACTCATTATAAAAATGCTGACATAGTTTTTAACCATGGAAATGCTGATTTTGTATAGTACCCATACTAGTATCTATTTTGTAACTATATTTGAAATTTTCATATAATGGTAATATTAGTTATATATTTCATCAAAGTGACACATAGGTATTGTGTTAGTGTGATTTTTTTATGACATTGGATTATATAACATCTATATAATAACAAGCTACATGTAAGGCAGTTTATCAGAAGAAAAGAAGTCTAGAAATATGGAATACCTTAATATATTTTATTCTTTAAAATCAGAAAACATAAGCATGACAACTAAAAGAATATCTAAGACCAACAGGGCAAAGTTGCAGTTTAAGTGGCTTCAATTACATTATAATTGTACAATTTTCCTAGATGTTTTGAAAACATACGTTTTGGTTAATAGCATTAATTATGCTGCATTTGTGTGTTGGGCTAATTACCCGACCACTATTATAAACGAGAAAAGCTATTTTCAATAAATGCCCACTTCCCAATCATATTCTTTGTTGTACATGTTGCACTGTGTTTCAAATGCACCTTTCAAATCAGAATAGCAAATTTGTTCTACTGGAACTATAGTTTCTTTTTATAACCATAGTCAGATATGATTGCAGAGACCAAGCATTGGACTTATATAATTCAAAGGCAGAGAACCCAGAAATGTGTAGGGATTTTCATTCTCAGCCTCAAGGCTTGTTCATGTCCCATAAATATGCAACCCTTGAGCCTTGGGAGAAATGCTCTTCCCATTCTGGAGCTGCTCTGGGCATCAGGAAAAGGCACCTTCACCCCTCCTGCACCGCAATATGTCATAGGGAACTCAGAGGCGGGCCAGCCCCAGGTGACCAGCTGTACCACATATACACACTCTTGCTTCATTGTCATTATGGGAGCAGAGAAACTGGTGTCCTCTTGGTTCCTCAAGGTCTGTCACCTGGACACGTAGAAGCCGACTTCAACTGAGGCCATATTCTTTTATACTCTAGCTCAGTGATGCCTATGCTTTGAGACTTAAAAGTGAAGAATTGCCACTCTTCTCTCTCTGCATTTCTGAAACAATGGAGATTTTTTAAAGTCTCCCTGAGAAATATTAGGGAGTAGAAAGAAATGCCAGGAATAAAAACACATTAGTTACTTCCTCAAAAATATTTTCTTGAGACCGTGAATACAAGAATATGGTTTCTCTCCTTTATACAATCACTCTGTTAATATTCGCTCGGTTCTTATTTCATAACTCTAGACCTCAAACATTCTTCATTATCCTTTAGTCTATTATTGAACTTGTGTCAAAATAAGTCCACACCCCTAAAGCTGAGAAGCAGGGTCTCATGTAAAGGTAAGGTTTCTCCTGGTGTCGGTTGGAGAGGAGGATACTGTCTCTCTGATCAGAGGCCAAGCCTGGGAGAAAGAACTTGAACCCTAAGGGTAGAATGGGGTAGGAGAAGGTGTTAGGACAGGATATAGAGTAAATGGGGTTCTCTAGTGGGCTTTTTTCCATTCATAAAATCTCAGGTGGGATTGATTTGGAGCCAGTTAGCTGTGAAAGAATAAGAAACTAATACATTTTGTAATCAAGATGATTTACACTCCATATAGACAACTCCTGTGTGTTTTTTTCTTCCTCTAAGTATTTAGTGAAACCACATGGGAGGCATGAGGTCCCTCAGCTCCAAGGGAAAGAATTTTTATCCCATTTGGACCATAACTTACTTAGAAAAGAGTAGCACACCATTATGAGACTATTATAGAGATGACCCTGGGCAAGAAACCTAGAGAACTGAGGAGGTTCAGTTGTCCTGAACTGGAGCTTTCCAGCTGGAGCTTTGCCCTGCAAAAGATATTTAAGAATAGTATTTTTCAAAGCCAGGCCTCCTTTTCCTAAATGTAAACACTATATTCACACGTGTGTGCGTGCATTCACACGCACACACGCATGCACACACACAAGTACACACACCCTGCCTCCCCTCTGGCCTCAATTCTGTAACCTGTCGCATGGGGCCTACCCTAGTGAAGACACATTAGTCTATCACTACCACCCAAGATGACTTCTCAAACTTTACCTTCTATAATTGGTATCTATTTCATTTTCCCAAATATATATATAAAACAACATAGAATATGCTTTTTAAATATCATAAACACTAGTCTATCGCCTATTGAAAGTTGCTGCTATAGGGGGTTCTGGGTTTTACCTTATTAATGGTGATTTTAATACCCAACAATTCTGCTGTGTGTCAGACACTGGGGACATAAACAAACCTTGGTACCTACTTTCAAGGAGCTCAAAGTAGAATGATGGAGACAGAAATGTAAACAAGTCATTAGAACACAATTCCCTAATAGAAGCTATGGGGAGAACTAAGAAGGGACCAATTAACTTTAAGAAACCAAGGAAGGCACCTTAAGAGGGGCATTTAAGAGGGGCATTTAAGTAATCTTTGTGTTTTTAATTTAATTGAAGTGATTTTTCTGATTATAAACGCTTTTCCAAAAAACCACAAAAACAGCAAACATGCCACCCAGAAATATCTAAACATTTTGTTTGGATAAAATCTATTTTAGAAAAATGAATTTGACATATCTATTTTATAATTTGCCTTTCCTCTTGAGACTATCTTTTTCAAAAATTTTATGTAATTAAATATTATTCTACAGGATGGTTTACAATATAAGTCAATTTCTGTAATAATAAGTAAATATATGGAGTATTTACAGCATGCCTGGAAATTTTCTAGTGTTTTACATATACTAAATTATTATTTCTAAACCAACAAACAAACAACTAATAAAACAAAAACAGTACCCTGTAATGGAAATAACATTAACATCCTTATTTTATAGATAAATAAAAAAGGGCACAGAGAAATGATGTGACTTGACCAAGGCTAAGAAGTTCATAACTAACAATAATAGCTAATAATACCTAGTAAGTGAAGTATAAAAAGTAGGACTCAACCCGGGAGTCTGTTTCCAAAGACTATTATTTTTACTATTATACTAATTTGCTGCTTCTTCAGTCTACTTTAAACACACATGCACACACACATGCACACACACACATACACTCGAAGCACATCTCCTGATGTGTCCTTGTGTCTGACACTCTTTTCTGTACTGCAAAGAACACACAGTGTATCAAAAGCCCAAAAATGTTTTATATAATGTTCCCCAGAAGTTCTATATCATAAAATATATCATAAAGAGGCTATTAAAGATACATCATCTTTAAAGGGCATACATTGTTGCATAACTTTCTTAGCATTTTTTATTATTTTTGGTGATGACCATGTATCATATTTATTGGACATTTGTGTCCTTATTTTGTAAATTGTCTAATCTATATTGCTGCACATTGTTCCATTAGAGTGTTTGTCTTCTATTGAGTAAATAGTTTTTATATGTAAAGAATATTAAACATTTTATGAATATATACAATTTGTCATTTGCCTCTGAAGATAATAGTATTATATGAAACACATGAGATTCAAAATTGTCTGAAATTTATTGATTACTTTAATTATGGTTTTAATCCTTTCTGTCATGCAATAAAATACTGTACTATTCTGAGAGGTGACAACTAGCCCATTTTTTCTAATTATATCGAGGCATTTAATTTTTCATTTTTTTCAGAAAGGAAGTGGCTTATTTTTTGTCCATAAAATTTTCACTTCCTATTAAAACAAGAAAGTACAGACAACTATATAAATATAAATAAAAGTATCTATAATCTAATTATCTAAAAATAAACTATTTATCAATCTGAAGATAGCCTTTGAATATTCAGTTTAGTATGAATCATGACCCATATGTGAGGAAAATATCAAAGTATGGGGAAAGAACTATTAGAAAGGATTAGAGAAATAGTGCACAGACTCCTGCAAGACCAGGAACAGTTTCTGTTCCTAACAGCCAGATTTGAAACTCTCATGGTTCATGAACATTTCATAGGGAATACAAAAGGATTCTGCCTCAGCAGTAGCAATTAATAATAGACTAAGCACTGATCAGGGACTATTTAACAAGTCTAAAAAGAAAGACCCAGACCTAAAAGGATCAAGTGTTTCCAAATAATAAGTGTATACCAGAAGAAGGCTCAAGTATATTTGAAGGAATATAAAAATATTCAGTACCCACAAGGTAAAAGTCACAATGTCTGGCATCCTGTAAAAAATTATCAGTTGATAAAAGAAGCAGAAAATCTCAAACCATAATGAGAAGAATATCTATCAATCAAAACCACCCTAGAACTGACACAAAGAGTAGAATCACCAAAGATAAAAAAAGTGTTTATTATAGCTATATTCAATAGGGTCAAAAAGTTATATAAATATAGAGAAAATATAAAAATGACTCAAATCAAACTTTCAGAGATAAAAACTATAATGTCTGAAATAAAAAATACACTGGATAGGATAGACAGTAGGCTAGACATTGCAGAAGAGATTAGTGAACTTGAAGATTTAGCTTTGGAAGCTATACAAAATGAAAATAAAATAAAAAATAACAATAAAAAAGAATATAAATGAGCTGAAAGACAATACATGTAATTAGAGTCCCAGAAATAAGAAAGGTGAAGAGAGGAAAAATATTTAATGAAATAAAGATAGAAAAATTTTCAAATTTGATGAAAATTATAAACCCACAAATCTAAGAGCTCAATAAAACCCAATCATAAAGTACATGAAGAAAACTGTACTGAGCTATAGCATAATCAAGTTGCTCACACCTAGTGATAAAGAGAAAATCTTAAGTGGACCCAATTTGTTGGGTCACTTAACAAAAAAGAATTGTTATGTACTGAGAAAATAGATAAGAGAGCAGACTTTTATGTCAGAAACAATGCAAGTGAGAAGAGAGTAAACAACCTCTGTAAAATCATTAAAAGAAGATATCAACTTAGAATTCTATACCCAGTAAACATATCTTTCAAAATCAAGATGAAATAAAGACTTCTTAAAAAATACAAAAGCTGTAATAATTCATCAACAATAAATCCACCCAACAAGAAACGTTAATGGAAGTCTTCCAAATAAAAGGAAAAAAACCTGGATAGAAATATGGATAAATATATCAATGCATTTAAAAGATAATTGACTTTTTTTTTTTTTGAGACAGGGTCTCTTTCTGTTGCCCAGGCTAGAGTGCCATGGCATCAGCCTAGCTCATAGCAACCTCAAACTCCTTAGCTCAAGCAATCCTCCTGCTTCAGCCTCCCAAGTAGCTGGGACTACAGGCATGTGCCACCATGCCTGGCTAATTTTTTCTATATATTTTTAGTTGGCCAGCTAATTTCTTTCTATTTTTAGTAGAGACAGGGGTCTTGCTCTTGCTCAGGCTGGTCTGGAACTCCTGACCTCTAGAGATCCTCCCACCTCGGCCTCCCAGAGTGCTGGGATTACAGGACGTCGCCAATAATTGACTTCTTAAATGAAACCAATATGAATCCAGTGTGTAGTTTATACCATATATAAAAGCTAAATGTGTGCAAATAGCACAAATAAAGCAGGAAGAGAGAAATGGAAATATACTATAAAGAAGATTTGTAAACTGTACATGAAATGGATAGCATCGCTTAAAGGTAGACTGTGATGTTAAAATTAAATACTACAAAACCTAAAGAAAACAATAAAAGAATACAACAGTCATGGCTAATAAGCGACTAAAAAGATAAAATTCAATCAAAAAGTATTCAAATAATCCAAAAGACAGCAGAAGAAAAGAAAAAGGGAAGACACAACAGAAGGGACAAATAGAAAACAAATCACTAGATCATAGACTCAAACCTAAATATCATCTCAAATATATTAATAAATGATTAAAATACTCTATTAGAAGTTATCAGATTAGATTCTAAAAATCAGTTGCATGCTCCCTACAAGAAATATACTTTAAATATTAAGACACAAACAGGTTAAAAATAAAAACATCAGTACAATAATCAAAAGAAAGCTGTAGTATCTAACTTAATATTAGATAAATAGTATATCCGAACAAACAATACTGCCAGGGACAAAGAAGATCATTTCATAATGACAGAGAGTCACTTCATTAAAGTAATTTAACAATCCTAAACATTTATGTACCTAATATCAGAGCTTCAAAATACCTGAAGCAAAACCTGATAGAACTGAAAACAGAATAAATAAAGCTACAATTATAGTCAAATATTTTAATACTCCTTCTCAATAACTGGTAAAACAAATAAAAAATTATTATGGATATAGAAGATGGAAACAATATAATAACTAATTTGACCTTACTGACTCATAAAGAACACTCCACCTAAAAGCAGCAAAATACATATTCTTCTCAAGTGCATGTGGAATATTTGTCAAGGTAGACCATATTCTGGGCATAAAAATACCACCTCAATAAATTTAAATCATTCACGTTATACAAAGTATATGCTCCAACCACAGTGGACTTAAATTAAAAATAAAAAACAGAAAGCTATCTAGAAAAACCTCAAATATTTGGGAACCAAATAATACACTTTTCTACAACCCATGAGTCAAAGAAAAAATAATAAAGGAAAATTATAAAATTTTTTGAACCAAATGAAAATGAAAACACAACATGTCAAAATCCATGGGAAACCACAAAAGCAGTACTTACAGAGAAATTTGTAGCATTAATTAAATGTATATTTTTTGGCTGTTGAAAGTTGGAGACCCAAGTCTTTTTACATTTCAAATAGCCAGTCTTTTTTTTTGTGTTAGAATCGGGCAGCAATTTTGCTAGTACATCCCTCTTAAAAACCTTTGTGGATTTTTAGGTATTTGATTCCTGTCAACTCCATTTACTAAAATCACACCCACAATTCTTTTTTACACATACTCTCGATTTATGGACACTTGGAGTGTGAGTCAGACATTTGTGAGATCATTCCCCTGGGCTTTCTTAGATTCTTTTTGTCCTGTGAGAGATTTACTATCTCTCTGTATCTGTTAATATATCATTGCAATTATTTTGTCTATCTTTACAACAAAGGTGTTTCAGCCACACTCTTGGTTTGGTCATATCTTACTGTATATGTCTTTCTGGCAAAACCCCAGATTTAGTCTTTAACCTGAGATTGTGTTATAATGTCCAATTTTGTTTGATAAAAAAATGGTTTTATATTTTATATTTTAATCTTGAAATTCCCTCCAAATTCTGCATGTAAATTGACCGGTCTTTTTCTAGGCTCATTTCTTTCTTGTAGTATTTTATTCAGCTAGCAGCAGCTAACTGATACTTTCAACATTTCTCCTGAAATCTCCTAGCCAAATTTTTGTAGATTCATTTTTTTTTTACATTTTCTTCATGCCACAGGCAATAGTTTCACTAAAATTTTCGCCACTGCAGAATATGCATTGCTATTTTTCCAACCTTATATGAAAGTTTCCCCACCATCCTTGCATATAGTCCTAACTCAAATGTCCTATATTTCAGTGTTTTTATGACAGTACCCTACCTCTTCATATCAGTTTCTGCATTAGCCATCTTTTTCTGAATGAAAAATACCAAAACATTTTAGCAGTATTTGGCAATAAAAGTTATTTCTGGCCCATGCATCTGCAGGTGGCTGCAGCTCTACTTCCAGAAGCAGGTTTATGGGTAGGTTTGGATGGCTCTGCCTCACATGTCTCATTCTGGCATCCAGACTAGAGGCAATGGGTATCCAGGGAATATTATTCTCATGGCTGTATCAAAAGTACAAGAGAGCAAACCCAACTGCAGTCAGATAATTCAAACCTCTGTTCATATTGGTCCCTTAACATCCATCCAAGGGCCAAAGCAAATCACATGACAAAGTTCAAATTCAAGGAGTAGTAAAGTATAATTTACCCACCATGCAGACTAGACCAAAGTGACACATGATATTATTACAGTGGAGTGGAAATTTAAGAACAATAATTTTATGCATTACAAGGAAAGCAGGGGAAGGGGAGTATAAGGAAAGAAGTAGAGAGGGGTTGGTTGGAAGGAGAAAGTGGGGCTAGAGAAGGGGAAGGAAGGGAGGGAAATAAGGGGAGGGGAAGTGTGAGGGGCCAACTAATGTACACTTGCAGGTAAACAGGCTTTCAGTTGAGGCTTCTGTTTTACACCAGCTCTTTCTCTTGATCACCTTGTACCTGCTATACCTGAACCTGGAGACTCTTTAAGGTTCTGGTGAGATCTTAGGCCTCTCTTCTCTGTTTAAAACCATCTTCTACATGTTCTGCATTGCTTCTTGCTTATCTGACATGCCAGGAGGTTTCCAAAGTTTTTTCCTATTCCTCAATGGGAGCTGAAATCTTACTCATTGATGATTTCCTACTTCTCTGTACTATTCAACCAGGGAAGATTAGGCAGCAGTTACACCTGAGCTGACCCTTATAGGAGAACCAGAATTGAAGGAAGCAAAGGACATTTCTAGAAGACAGGTAGATAAGGACCAGATCAGGAAACACTTTGAAAAACACCCAATAGCAATTCACATTGTACTCTATCTATAGGCAAAGCCACTGAAAGGATGAAACAGTGGATTTATAGGATCATATTCGTATTCTAGAAACATAGTCCTGAAGATCTCTAATTAAACATGACAACCTAAAACTAGACATTTATCCTAGTTCCTTCCTAAAACCCTACTGAAAGTAATAAAACTGTTATTGTTGCAGAAGATCAAAAGAATTAGAGAGGCAATGACAGCAGGTGACAACTAAATTATGAAAGATGGAAAGCGGTTCATCAAGTGGCTCCTGGCTTAACAAACCTGAAAGGGATTTAAATGTAAAAGCAGCAGCAGCCAACAAGGCAAAAATGGACCTGCACTATAGACCCTGGATAGGCCATGAAGAAGAGCAACCTACTACCTCTAGAAATAGGAATGGAGACTGTAAGCAAAAATTAGAGGATTGGTTGAAACTTGGAAGAAGGAGAAATTGAAATCCCAGTTCCCTATTTATCATCTCATTCAGCCAGGATTAAAAAGAAAAAAAAAAAAAAAGACAAGTGTCTCACACCCAGGCAGAAGAGAGAAGATTGACTCCTTGGCAAAAAGAAAATAGAACAACTCCTGTCTTGGAGACCCCAGGCATGCAGAAGGCTATAAGTGAGGCAACATACTAGAACAAGTGAGATTAAATAAAAATCTATTTCTAAGCCATGGCTTATATCTTCTAAGCATGAGCTTGAAAGGTTAGAGAAACCAAGAATATTCAGAGAACACAAAAACTCAAGAAAAAAAAGATGTACTAAGAGTCTCAAATTTGGCAGAAGAAGTCACGGAAGATGATGATTTAAGAATATCCTCTAAATGTGACAGAAAGCCATTTGCACCTTAAAAATAAAAAGAAAGGAAAAGAAAGATAAAGAAACTGGGTTTGGGGGACATTATTTTAACCCTAAGGAATTTCTAACATGCCATGTCTATCACTGTGACTCATGAGTTATGAAAAAATTTGAGCAGGAAGGCATCCCTGGAATCCTCCCATCTTGTAACACAGATGACCACCCACTCTACATATGTGAAAAACAAGTCACGGGCAGGAATTCTAATGAGCCAAACTTTTTAAATTTAATCTTTAAGTGATTCTGAAATTGATAACCTAAAACTTAGGCCCTAAATCATCTAACGCTGCAGAAATATATAAATAAAAGAGCAGCATGTTTGAATGGACTTAATGACCTCTGTTCTTAAAGAAAAATGACAGGAAACATTCAGCCTGGTTATTTAAACAGTTTTATAATAACATTATCAAGACTATAAACTCTTTTTCTTTTTTTTTCGTTACAGAGTCTTATTCTATTTCCCTGGGTAGAGTGTAGTGGCGTCATCATAGCTCACTGCAGCCTCAAACCTGACTTCTGGACTCAAGCAACCCTCCTGCTTCAGCCTTCCAAGTATCTGGGACTACAAGCCATGATGCTTGCCCAGCTAATTTTTCTATTTTTAGTAGCGATGGGGTCTTACTCTTGCTCAGGCTGATCTCTAATTCCTGAGCTCAAGCATTCCTCCTGCCTTGACCTCCCAGAGTACTAGGATTATAGGCTTGAGCCACTGTGCCAGACCAAGACTATGAACTCTTAAATCAGGATATTAACCTAAAATGCCATGGAGATAACCTGCACAGAAGGACATTTTCATGTTTTGCAACCTTCTCAGTTACTGATAGAGCATACAAAGCCCCCATCATTTTTTACAGAAATATCAGGATAGCCAGAGTTTGGATATCATTCCTTGCCACTTTCCTCCCTGTACCCTCTGTTCCAACCCCAGTGATCATTCTTGTAACATGCTACATACTTTCGCATCTCCATCCTTCTCTCCTCTTCTAAGAATGCTTTCCTTTTTCTCTTCCACCTTTACTACCTGGCCGACTCTTACTCATCCTTAAGGAGCAGTCCACGAGTCCTATCTGTGGAGCCTTTTCTAGTCCTCTTCAGGCAAAGTTAGTAGCTTCCTTCTTTACATAGTAAAGCACTTTATACATTAACCTTCTGTGGCACTTACCATATTGTATTATGACTACCTATTGATATGCATGTCTCCCCACTGCCATGAAATAGAGACCATGTCACATTCAGCTTTATGGTTACAGAGTCCAGAAAACTTTCTGGAATACAGTGGGTGCTCAGTAAGTGTCAGGTAAAAGGGCTATAATTACTGGATTGGATTACTATTCTTATTCCCTCTCAATATTTCTCCCATAACTATGAATTTTTTTCTTTTCATGTATACCAGTAAAAGTATCTCATGAATCTTTAATATGGAGCTTTGTTTATTTATTTATTTATTTATTTTTATCAAAGTGGTCCCCTAGAGGCTGACTCGGAAACTATAAGTTGAATCAGAAATTTTTTTTTAATTTCAAAGTATTAAGGGGGTACAAGTGTTTTTGTTACATGGATGAATTGCATAATGCTGAAGCCAGGGATTGCAGTGTGCCTGCCACCAGGGTAGTGTACATTGTACCCAGTAGGTAAGATTTTATCCCTCAATCCCCTCTGACCCTAGTTTCCAATGTCCTCACACCACTATATGACTGTGAGTACCCAGCATTTAGCGGGGCCTTAAAGAAGCAAGCTCAGGTCTATATGTGAAATCATTTCAATAACCCAGTACAACCACATCTGCTTGCTTGTTAATTATGATTTCTAAATAGTTTTGAGCTCCTGAAATAGAAGATACTACATAATTATAGAGTATTATTACATAAGCATATATAACTAGAAATTACCATTATCCAAAGAAAAATGCATGGAATCTCTTTTGAGCATACATATTTTTAAAAAGGAAAGATTTTTACTGAATATGGTATAATATAGTAGAGAGAGGAAATGTAACAAAAAAAAAATCCCACTTGTTTCAAGATGAGTTTAGTATAGACTTCATTTAGCAACTACTAAATGCCAGAAACTGTGCTAGACACTGGAGATTCAGCAGTAAGCAAGAAAGACATGTTTCTCTGACCTCACAGAACTTAAAATTTAGTGGGGAACTTGGCAAATATATAAATGAAAAAAACAAAAGTAAGTATAAATTATCATAATTCCCATACAGGAAGCAATCCACCAGGATGATGTGTTAAAGATTAACAAGGGTATATTTGTGTTACATAATGTAGTCGGGAAAGATTTCTCTAAGGGGGTTGACATTTAAACTGAGACCTCGAGAATGTAGGGTCAGTTCTGAAAGATCAGGAAAAGATCAGGCAGTTTAGGTATAAGGATAAGCATATAGAGGCCCCGAGGTGAGAAACAGCAAGTGTGTTCATGGAATTTAAAAATTAAAAAGTCAAAGTGACCAAGGAGAAGAACTACTGACTGACATGAAATTGGCAGAAGTCAGATCACGCAGGGTCTTATCAGCCAAAAGAAGTCTGGATTTTATTGCAGAGAAGTAGGAAAATATTAAAGGATTTTAAATAGCAAAGCCCCATAATCAGAGTGGCATATTTAAAAGATCACTCTGATTGATTAAATGGAAAATGGAGAAGAAGCAAAAGGGAAATTTGGTTGCCTTTGTTGTTCAGGTGTCCAGGTGAAAGTGACCATGGTTTGGACTAGCAGGAAAGAGGTAGAAATGTAGAAAAAAGCAGAGGGATTCAAGAATATAGTTTGAAAGTAAAATCAGCAGGGCTTACTGATGGGTCAGAGGTGGAAGTGTGGAAAAGCAAAAAATCAAGCATGATTCTCTTGTCTTAAATGAAGATGACAGGAGAAGGAGCACGGTAGGCAGGTGACTGGGTTAGGAAGATCGAGAGTTCAGTTTGGAATAGAATAGGTTTAGTTTAAGATGTCTATAAGGTATACGAGTAGATGTGAGAAAAATAAATGAGTCTGGAGTTAAGGAGAATCCAGGCTGGAGATAGGATCTTAGAAGGTGTTGTCATATGGATGTATTTAAAGTCTTGAAAGGGATGAGCTTCCCAAGAGGACATAAAGAGAGGAGACAAACAGCCCAACAGAGCTCTAAAGTGTACTAGTCAGTTAGAGGAGGAGCCAGTAGAGGAAACTGAGAGGGAGAAACCAGGGAAACCAAGAGAAAGACCCAGAGATTACAAGGTCATTGAAACCAAGAAAAGTGAATTTCAATGGGGGTAGGTCAGTCAACTCCAATAATACTGCTGAAAGGCTGAGTAAGGAGATGATAGAAAATTATCTGATTTTTGGTGGATTTGATAACACAAAATTTACCTTGACTTTGACAAAATCAGTTTTCAGTTGAGTGGTGGAGGCAAAAGCCATATTGAATTAAAAAAGGAATTGGGGTAGGACTAGGGAGAGAGCTGGTATAGAATTTCTTAGAAGTTTATCTATGTTCAAGAGATAAGGGAGTAGCTTCATGGAATGTGAGGATCAAAGAAAGCCTTCACTGGTTTGTTTCAGCGGGACTGGAGGAAAACCAGCAGGGCATGCTTGGATACCAGTAGGAATGATTCTTGACATATGGGAAAATGATTGATGTGGGACAGAGATAGGATAACAGGAAGAGAAATATTAGAAAGGTGAGAGGAGGCATGTCCTAAGGACCAGTGGAACAGCTTATTTTTGATAGGTGGAGGGACACTTTCTCCAGTTTCACAAGAAAAAAAAGAGAAAGAATAGAAGCAGATGTAAGACGACTTGTAAATTTACTGCAAAGAGGATGGGCATTTCTATAAGATGGCTTTTTCCTCACTAAAAAGGAATGGAGTTAGGAAAACATTTGAATGTCTGGAGAGAGGAGTATGAAAAGTTCGAGGAAAGGAAGAAGCTTTAAAAGAGTCTACTTGTGGTGTGGGAAACAAAATAGGATTGGGGAAAATGTTGATAGTTGTGATCATGAATTTAAGGTAAAAATTTGTCATCCCAGTTGAGTGATTTTTAATTTTCCATCTCATCCTACTGCTTACAGTCATGCATAAAGAAATCAAATGAATGGGTTTGTTCATGCCTGGAGCTTTTCCAGATAAATGTTATGGAGAAAGAGATGAATAAGGAAATGAGGACATGTCCAGAATGATTTAAATGTTGGGCCATGGAAAAAGAGAGAAGTGGAAATAGGTTTACTAAACAGAGATACAGGGACAATGCATTGGGAGTTTCGAGGAGAATGAAGGATTTTTGCAGAATGCATGATCCAGCAAGTGAGAGAAGGAGGCGAGTTGGTACTGGAGCAAAATTTAAAAACCAATAACTAGGAGATGCTGCAGAATTGATGATGAAGTCCATGAAACAACAACAGGAGCACTTGGCCGAGGAGGAAAAACCACAGGAGATGTCAAGAGGCCAAAGGAGGCTGTCAAGAAGCCAAAGGCCAGAAACTGGCCTCCTCTTTAGCAAGGAGCCATAGGAAGCAAGTTGTGAGAAGCTTTCATGGCTCCCGCATACATGTTTTAACAGCCCAACATGCTTAAATGTCAGGAGATAACATTAATCTTCAGTAAAAAAGGGGAAATACCAAAAATGTTGGTGTATTTTGGGAGGAAGGGGTGGGATGTAGTATACAGCACTAGGACATGATGTTCAGAGTAGCAGCGGGCTGTGCAGGAGTGAGGTAGATTAAACATGAATAAAGGCCAGTAAGAGAAAAGTGAATACCTACTTTACCAGTGACCTGAAGACACGCTTGGAAGGGACTGTAGGAAAGTGGTATTCTTGGGGGACATCCAGTTTCTAGTTAAGACAAGAAGATGAGGTTCTCTTCAGAGAAGAGTTGAGGAAGATAGGAGGTTACTGGACACAGATGGCATGTTCAGCAGACAAACCAGAAGCCTGTGGGGATGAGCGTGGGCGAGTCAGAGGAGGAATGTGCACAGTAGTGTGAAGTCGGCACCCGCAGTGATGGCAGAGAGCGGACTGGAAAGTGGTCACTGAGAGCAGGACAGACATGTGACAATGGTGTTAGCACTCTTGGTCTCTCAGACAAGAAAGATGGCCTTAATTTTAGTTCTGTAACTAGATCAAGAGGAATTCCAGAATGTGCTTGGTCCTATATCAGATGATACAGCAACCGCTCTTTTTGGCCACTGGAATGGCAGTGATGACGGCATCGCCAAATGCCACTGTATGGCAATATGTTACTCTACACTTTATTATTCAAAAGACACTGCCTTTTCCATTTTCATTTACAGTCATGCATCACTTAATGACAGCATACGTTCTGAGAAATGCATCATTAGGTGATTTCACAGTTGTGTGAACATCATAGAGTGCACTCACACAAGCCTAGATGGTGTAACCTACCACACACCTAGGCTGTATGTACACCCTATTGCTCCCAGGCTATAATCCTGCACAGCATATTACTGTACTGAACAGTGTGGGCAATTGTAACACAAAGGTAAGTATGTGTGTATCTAAACATACATAAACACAGAAAAGGTACAGTAAAAATATGGTATGAAAATTTTTTAAAATGGTACACCTGCATAGGGAACTTAATCACAAGTGGAGTTTGCAGGACTGGAAGTTTCTCTGGGTAAATCAGTGAGTGGTGAGTGAATGTGAAGCCCTAGGACATTACTGCAGACTACTGTTACTTTATAAACACTGTACACTTAGCACAAATGTAACTTTTTTATTGTGTCAACTTTTAAATTTTTTAACTTTTTGACTTTTTTGTAATAATAGCTTAAAACACAAATACATTGTACAGGTATACAAAAATATTTTTACATCCTTATTCTATAAGCTAGTTTCTATTTTTAACTTTTTTTTTTGACCTTTTAAATTTGTTTGTTAAAAACTAAGACACAAATACACACATTAGTCTAGACCTGTGCAAAATCAGGATCATCAATATCACTGTCTTCCACCTCCACATCCTGTCCCACTGCAAGGTCTTCAGGGGCAATAACCCACTTGGAGCTGTCATTTCCTATGATAACAATGCCTTCTTCTACAATACCTCCTGAAGGATCTGAGACTGTTTTTCAGTTCTTTTTATTTAATAAGTAGAAAGAGTAAACTCAAAAGTAACAAAAAAATTTCAGCAAATACATAAATCAGTAATTCATTTATTATCAAGTATTACTTGCCATATGTAATTGTTTGTGCTATCCTTCTATACAACCAGCAGTGCAGCAGGTTTGTTTACACCATCACCCCAAACACATGAGCAAATATGTTGAGCTACAATGTTACGATGGCCACAGCATCACTAGGTGATAGCAACGTTTCAGTTCCATGATATTCGTATGGGACCACCATGATATTAATATATGCAGTCCACTGTTGATCAAAACATCATTATGTGTTCCATGACTGTACTTAGCTCAGTCTTAGAGGGTGTTTTAAAAATAGGATCTTACCTCTCTGTGTCTTTCCTGAATTTGCAGCTCATGGCCATGCTTCTCACGGGTTTACGATAACAGTCACAGATGGGCTTGGCAGTGCTTTCATAAGGAACGCACCTTGGTGACCATCCACAAAGGGAAAGTCCCAGCAGACGATCTGTGTCTCTAAAACAGTTTTGTTATCAGGGGTGTTGGAGAAGAGCGAAGAGGACCAAGGACCCTGGAATTCCTCAACTTTGTCCTATCTGGTGGTTTTCAGTGGAAATGCATAGCTCTTTCGTTTGTCACACACAATCTCAATCATGTTCACACCCCAATTGGAAGAACCAGAAACAAACTATAGCACTGGTACAGGACCAGCCAGAGCAATCCTTCCCTATGTCACTGCCCCCCTCTACCCTCTCACACCCCAATCCCCAAGAAGCCAGAGGGAAACAGAAGGAAGGAACACAGTGGCAATGAAAAGCTCTCTGAGCTTCTCTGAGCTTAAGAGCCATAAGGAGAAAAGGGCTTTCAAGCACCATAGAAAATAACAAATACACCAAGGCAGCCACACCATTCTATTTTTTGAGTAACAAATTAATGGTTCTTCTATAGGAAAAAAAGAAGTAATTTCTCTCTGACAAAGAATACTAGAATCAGGCTCAGAATCAGACTCACTGAGAAGATAGAGAATTAATGCTTACAAGCAAAAATTGTGCCACTTGAATTTTTCTGACTGTATATGCCCTCTTGTAGGAATAGGAAGTTATTTTTTTTCAACAGCCATCTGTTCAAATTATAAACTTTTCATCAAAGTAATAAAAGATTTTTGTTCTTTAAGGGGAAAAAGAAAGCTTCAAGAAGAGTTAAAATGTTTATGAACTATTTAAAAAGGATTATATCTATACTTCATATACTTAGTTCTTTTTTAAATGAGGAAATATAAAATGTGTTCTTTGTTTTTTCCCTGACATTAAGCTTTCTCTTCACCCTTCCCTCTTCTTCCTTCTCATTCCCCCTTCTCTCTTTTTGTCTCTCTCTCCACCACCATTCTCTGCTTGGAGCTCAAATGTCAGAATCTACATAACTAAAACAATGTATCATAACATACAATAATAAATGAGCCTTATACCACTGGTTTGAGGACTTTAGGGAAGGACAATTGGTTGGCACCTTTGTTATACCACAGACAGGGACGGAATATTTAGCCCCATTAGGCAATTCCCTTAAGATTCCCAGGCACATGGGAGCAGAAGCTATTCCTGGGGTGGGGGTAGAGCATGTCAAAACCGAGAAAGTAATGCATTGGCAGAAAGACACTCTCCATGGCTTTCCTTCCCAACTCCTGACCCATGAAATAGTTGGAGGGGTCAATTCTCACTACAGCACTTCCCCATGTGAGGACTGGTGTTAATACAGGCTGGAAATCCCTCTTCCTGGTCTCTGTCTCCAATTCCTCACCTTACACTCTGTCACAAGCCTAGGATGCATGGTCTCACAGCCTGTTCCCTACAAGAGCACTACTGTTGCCTCCACTCAAGGTTTGTAGCAGCTGGCCTGGCCGGGCTCTAGGCTCTCTTGACCCAAGAGACAGTTTTTCAGAACAAAATATACAGAGCGAGCTAGTGTGAAGGAGTAATCAGCAGAATTGCTTCTCTATTTGCATAGGCTTATTTCTTTTTTCTGAAATTCTGAAACTTCCTGGCTGTGGGCTCTGTCATCTATACTTTGCAACCTATAGATGGCAGGTTGTTCATTATTTTTTAAAAAAAAATTAAGTTAATAAAAATTATGTATATTTATGTATACAACATGATGTTTGGATATTTGCATATATTGTAGTATGGCTAAGCTAATTAGCATATGCATTATCTCATATATCTATTTCCTGTGATGAGAATATTTAAAATCTACACTCTTAACAATTTTCCAGTATACGAGACATTGTTATTATCTATAGTTACCATGATGTACAATAGGCCTCTTCGTTCACCTTTTCTTTAAGGCAGTAGTGAAACATGACTGACTGTGGAGCAATGAAGCAGTATGGATGAGGCGGACTTTAGGGGAATAGAAGCAAAGACGGAGTAAAATACAATGCCAAGGAAATAAACATGGACAGAGTAGGGTGGAGGAAGCACAAAGAGTGAGGAAAATAAATTTTTTTATAGTGAGATGAGATGTCATCTCTAGATTGTTCTACAAACACACAGGGTCCTGAGGACATGAGTGGGTTCCCAGCTGCAGACTTTATACGCTGGACGTGGGCATCACCTCTGGTGGTCTTGCCACCTCAGTGTCCCACCTGGTGGCCTGGCAGCCTGAAAATGTGCCCAGCCTGCCTCTGGGATGAAGACAGGCCTAGATGACAGGGTTGTTAAATGGAGCCATGGAGGAGTGATTACATGGTTTACCTCCTCCGACTTATTTTATTATTACTGTTGAAGGATAAATATAGAAAGGAGAGAAAGCCACTCCAAACTTTGAAAAGAAAATCTAGCAATTTCTTTGTAGTCTGTTTAGTCTCCTGCATTTGCTCCAATGTTAAGTTTAAATGCAATTAACATCTGTAAATCTGATATAAAAGATGGAGGTAATGCTGAGATAAGGTGTTCTTTTCAATAAAATGTTTAAACCATGTAAATGATTCTGCCGACAACTTCCTCTATTTAAGTCTTTTTAAAAATTCCTGCTGTGCCTTAAAAGCCACTAGAATTAATGTTTTTAATTTAAATAGTATTGTTACCTTTAACTTTAATAAATTATAAATTTTTGTTAATATATCTTGATTTTGATCTATCTAAATGTAAATAGCCAAAACATAATGCTATGTGGATGACATTCTGACCATCACAGTCATCTTCACAACTGGCACCAAAACTGTGACTAAATAAAATCAAGCAACAGCCTGTATTTATTCTTAAAGGTGGTTATAATCAAATTGGCTATGCTGCAGTCTAGCTCAATAACAGGGAACAAATGTGGTCAGAGCTAGTGTTTTACACGCACGCATAGATCTAAGCTGAGGTCATCTCATTGTATTCACTTTCATTTGTTCAATATATGTATTAATTGCCTACTGTGTGCCAGCATCCTGGTCAATGTAGGTTTACTGTGTTTCTTAGCCTATTCAGGCAGCTATAAAAAGTCTCACAGACTGGGTGGCTTACAAACAACAGAAATTTATTTCTTACAATTCTGAAGGCTGGGAAGTCCAAGATAAAGGCACCAACAGTTTTGGTGTCTGGTGAGGGTCCACTTCCTGGTACATAAATGTTATTTTTCCTCTGTAACTTCACATGGTGGAATGGACAAAAGAGCTTTCTCAGGCAACTTTTTATAAGGGCACTAATCCCATTGACAAGGGCAGAGCCCTCATAACCTAATCACTGCCCAAAGGCCCCACCTCCTCATGCCATCACCTTGGGGGTGAGGATTTCAACATATGAATTTGGGGGGTACACGAACATTTGGACCACAGCTCTATGATAGTGAAGCTGCAATCCCTCGCTCAGGAGCTTACAGGCTAGAGGTGGATTTCCAGAGACAGTGCAGTAGAGAAATGCACGGTAGTTGCTACAATAGGGACCCTAATGGGGCATCAGGAAAGTCTTATAAGATGAAGGAACCTCTTAGCTGACATTAAAGGAGAACAGAATTCAACAAGGCAAAGGCAGGCAGAGTGAGAGATGGAAGAAGAGGGGCAAGGGACAATTGTGTCCAGAGGGAACACCACTTATTTGCAAAGCAGAGGAAAGAGAAAGCACCATTGCATATAGTATGAGGAAAAGCCAGAGAAGGTAGTAGAAACCAGCAATCATGAAGAGTTGTGCAAGCCATATTGAGATTTCACTTTTTCCTGACAGCATTCATCCCCCAAAGAGTTTCTTTATAATCACTTTATGATACATATGGTTCACAACAAAATAGTTTAATAAATAAAAGTTATAAATATTTTTATGACTTTTTAAAGAAAAATTCACATACTTCAATAATCTATATTTTGCACAAAGTTTACATCATATCTAGAACAAAAATCAAACCAAGGTTTCAGAAATGATGTTCATGCTTACTTATGGCAATTATTTATATGATACATTGCACTATGGATTGAATGAATAGAACTAAATTTGTAGGTTCAATTCTGAAATTCTAGCTGATTCTGAATTTGTTTTATGAAACATTTCCCAAGCATCACTCTCTTACTCCTCAGCATGCAAATTAAAAAATATTTGGCATCAGATTTTTAATAAAAATCTAAAATATTTATAACAGTTGCTAATGATTAATGAATATCTCTTCTGAAACCCATATGTTAATTATTCATATCATCCTCTATTTTTCTAGTCTGTACCAGACTCTGTTCTACTTCTCTTATTTATAAAAATTAATTAATTCCAAAATATTAAATATATGATGAAAATAATAAATTTAGGATGGCTGTCTTCTCTATTGCCACCTGTTACATATTGGACAGTCATATGAGCTTAAAATCTTAAGAAAAAATATATACTTCTGAACACTTCTTGAAATAAATCTAAGACACTGTTTATGTTTATTTTAAAATCATAAAATTGGAACTATTATAAGATGAAAATTAAAATTTCACAAGAACATAATATATATAATTTAAAAGTTAAATACCAATAAAACAGCTATACCATTTACTATTCCATATGGAATCAGATGAGAAAGCTTGTTTAAAGAAACGCCTTAGTAATCAGTATTAATGGCAGTATGTTAGGAAGAACCTTATAGTACTGACATTGAATCATTTTGAATTTTCAGAAAAAAAAGGAAAACGATCAGTTTCTGTATGCATCATAACGAAGGCATATATATTTGATAATAATTTTCAAAACAATCATTTTCTATTATAACACAGAAGGCAAGGAATCAATGAGAGGTATTTTGAGGGTTCAAATATCTGACTTTTGACAGTAAGTGCAACACTAATGCCAAGAAAGACGTCAAGAGCAATGCTTAAGCAAAATGCCTCTTTTAATTATCTGAATCAGCCTGGCTTATTTCATAATTTTCCAATTTCTTGTTCTTAGAGAAAGGAAAGGAGAAAATAAGAACTAACATATGTTACTTCTTATGTTACCTCATTGAATCATTTAATATTCACAATCAGCCACACAGTAGATACAACTCCCTTTCCACAAAAGAGATGACGACTTGCCCATGTCACACCACTGGTAAAGGAATCAAACTCAGATCCACTCTTTACTGCATGTATAGCCCTTCCTCACAACATACTGCTTAAGTTCAAAAACTAAAAAAATGGTATTTCATTTTGAGTCCTTTTTCTGTAGCCAGAGTCAACAATCTTAGGGATAACATTCTCACTCAGCTTGTTTTAACTGCCAAGGAATTATTTAATAAAGAGTATTTTAGGCCGGGCGCGGTGGCTCACGCCTGTAATCCTAGCTCTCTGGGAGGCCAAGGTGGGCGGATTGCTCAAGGTCAGGAGTTCGAAATCAGCCTGAGAAAGAGCGAGACCCCGTCTCTACTATAAATAGAAAGAAATTAATTGGCCAACTAATATATATAGAAAAAATTATCCAGGCATGGTGACGCATGCCTGTAGTCCCAGCTACTCGGGAGGCTGAGGCAGAAGGATCGCTTGAGCCCAGGAGATTGAGGTTGCTGTGAGCTAGGCTGACACCGCAGCACTCACTCTAGCCTGGGCAACAAAGTGAGACTTTGTCTCAAAAAAAAAAAAAAAAAGGAGTATGCTAATGCCTTAGGACCTAGTTATGTCTAAAATATTTTTCTATGTTCCATAAGGGATTAATATAAAGTGTTTCAAATAGCCATTGTGCTAATGAGTTAGATTTAGGCAAATTTACGAATCCTAAAATAAGTGAAACTTATATCAGATACAAGTTTCTTTCTCTCTCTTATAAGGAAGTCCAGAGATTAGCAACCAAAGGCTGGTAAGACAGCTCAATCAGGGATCCAGACTCCTATCTTATTCAGCATTCTAGTATGAATTATATCATCCAAATGCCTCATGGTCCAATATGGCTTCTGAACCTCCAACAATCACATCTGTGTTATAAGCAGAATAAGAGAAAGACAGAAGGGCCAAAGATTGAGCCCTTTCAACGGGGACAGTTCTCTTTCATTAGCCTTCCCAGAAGTTTCATCAACTACCTCCATTTATGTCTTATTGGTCAGAACTATGCCACATGTCTCACCTAAATGCAGGAGACTGGCAATACAGATTTTTATTTCAGACAACAAATTGTCCAGCTAAAAGTCAGGGTTCTGCTGCTAAAAAGGTAAGAAGAAATGGTTGTTGGGATGAGCAAATATCCCAGTCTCTAATACAGTCTCTATACTCAAAGGTATTTGGAAATCAACATACATGCAATGTTTTAAAACATGTAATGATCCAATCAAGTATGTTTTTTCCCTTTTTTTAAATTTCAGCATAATATGGGGGTACAAATGTTAAGCTTACATACATTATTATTGCCTTCCCTCCCCCCTCGAGTCAGAGCTTCAAGCATGTCTATCCCCCCAACAATGCACATTGCACTTATAATATATAGATATAAACCCATCCCTCTCCCCCCTCCACCTGCTTGACACCTGATAAATGTTTTTGTTTTTTTGGTTTTTTTTTTTTTAACATTTTGGTTAGATTTTATAACTTTGCCTTTACCTACCAAAAGCTAGGGGTAGTTTGTCTATAGAATTGGGTCTATACTTAGGCTAGCTTTCCAGATCCCTGACATCTTGGCATTTTACAACTGTGCCTCCGCTGCATGCCCCATAATCCTTCAGCTCCCACCACACCCAGACATCTCCTCGGGAAAAGGTGCTGGCCCTACTCCTTGCACTAACCCAGGAGTAATCACATCTTTTCATTTTGTGCATCTCAATGTTCAGCACACAGTGCCTCACATGTTGCAGTTATTTGTTGTTTCACGAATGACTACAGCCACTGTACGCAAGGCAATATATTAGATGCAGGTGAAAAGATAACAGACAACTCAGAAACATCCTCATGGATTAATCAATCTCAATCAGACACACAAAATACAGACAATAATTCTGCCCTGTTAAGATGTTATTTGGGTTAATTCTTTTAACAACTCTTTTTCAAGTGTGTTATTGGAACAAAGCATGAAGTAGAATGTTGTAGAGAAGTGGTCCCCAACCTTTTTGGCACCAGGGACTGGTTTCACGGAAGACAATTTTTCCAGAGACTGAGGATGGGGAGTGGGTGTCCAGGCTTGGGGAAAAGGCAGTGCAGAGCTCAGGTGGTGATACATGGCCCATTTCCTAACGGGCCACAAACTGGTGCTGGGCTATGGCCTGGGGTTTGGGGACCGCAGTTGTAGAGGACACAGAGAAAGTGCAACACTGACCTAGCCTCTAAGACAGTTTACAATGAAGAAGAGAAGATGATATGCACATAACTAAATATAATTTGGGGTAGAATGATAATCAGAAGGAAATGTGCAAAAAGTGCTCTAGAACCCAAGCGCATAGATGGCAAAACACACGCACACCCACCAGGAAAGAATGAGCTGTTCTAAATGGCTGAGTAAAAAAGTAAAAAAAGAATTCAAGCTCGGCTGGCCTTTTCTTTTATGATTCATAAGTCCATGTATGGAAGATCTGAATACATAGGAGAGACTAAGTTAGCCTTAATTGTGTTTTCATTAACTGGACCAGTTTGATGACTAATCCATCTCTAAATTGGATGGTTTTATAGGTACACATTTAGGTTATACCATGCCACATTAAAAATAGCTATTAAGTTGATTAAGACTAAACTCATTTTCAGGATCCATTGCAAACAATTTTTATGCTTGATGTGCACTTAGAGAACCTGTAAAAGGTATTATAACATGAGCAAAGGTCAAAAGAAAGTTAGTTGAACACCAGACATGAACCAGCCATGCAGAGCAGCAGGTTCTAAAGCAAATGCCTTACCAGAATTTTGTAACTAGTGGCAGATAAGGAAAAATGACCTCATGATCTTCTGTAGTTAATCAGATCCTCTTTAATGTACAATGGCTCACAGGTAAAATGGAGTATGGAAGATTTAAATAGCCACAAAAAAAAAAACCAGTAAAAGTTTTCAAGACTATGCTTTATGAGGTTAAACAAAAGGAAACTGACTCAATTTTTTTGCCTAAAACTAAAACAGCTGAAAGAGAACACTAAAAAAATTTTAAATACATGAAAAAGGTTGAATGCTTAATCATGAGTCATTCATAGGTAAGAGCAAGAGTATGAATTCCTACTGACCACTTACCTTACAACCTGGCTTCTAGCCATACCTTGCAAAGGCAATCATTCATTCATAATTTCCCATAATGTCCTCATTATTACAAAATTAAATGATTTTTTTCAGTCCTCATTCTACATTAACTTCCTTTGCTGTTCTCCTGGCTTCAATTCCCTAAGCAAGTGTGTTTCAAATTTGATCCTTACACATTTCCACAGGAAAACATGCTGCTCCCACACCTTACACTGTCCCGTGTGTTTCTTCTTAGTCACCGTCATAGAATCCTCTTCCTTTACCAGTTTTTAGAGGATTTTTTGTTCCACCCCTGTCCTATTGCTATAAATTTTCTGTATGGCCACTTCTATACATTCTCTGGGTTTCAATGTTCAGATTTATGCTATGACTTTTAAATTCATGTTTATAGCCCCTTACCTGATGTATTCCATATCTAAATCTCCAATTCTCTACATACTGATATCCATAATACTTCAAATCCAATGGTCCAGAAACTGAATTCATTCTCATACTTCCCATTTTCTCACCTTCATGTGTGCCCCATCTCTGCTATTCCTTGCTTTTTCTATCACCCATCTAAAAATATCAGAAGGATGTGCCACCACTTTGATGATCAAATACTCATATTGGTGTACCTCCACCAAATCTCCAAAACCCAGCCCTCCTCCACAGACTTGTATTTTTTCATCTTCAGTTTTTCGTGTTTCCAGTCCACTCTTCATCCTATATTCATGTATATGCCTGAAAACAGAGTTATTTTTACTAATTCATTTTCCAGCTGATAAACCTTCCAAGGGTCTTAGGCACCTACAAGTCTGCACTTTTTAATGTGAAATTCTCAATGTCGTGGTCTTGAATCCCCATAATTTTGCCATCTTATGTGTAGCCAGCAAACATAAACTGAACTTCTATGTGACACTAACATTTTTTACCTTGTCTATCTTTGCTCAAACTGTTCTATCAGCCTTGAATGCCATTTCCTCATCTCTATCCTTTGAAATCATATTTAGAATAAAACTTTTAATAAACAAAGCCCAAATGTTTTGTGACCTACTTAGACAAGAAAGGGCAGTACGTGGACAAAATTTACATTTAAATAACCAAAATACAAACCTAAACCAAGGTAAATCTAACAAAAAAAGTAAAGTATCAATGTTTTTTAAATGTAGTAAGTCAGTGGCAATATTGTAAATGCAAAAACATCACAAATCGTCTTTAACACACCAATCTTAGGAGGGCCTTCAAAATGGTGAAATGAACAAAGAGAGACAATGTCTCAGGTGAGTTTTCTGACATTATGTACTGTTAAGTACTTTTCTATTGATTGACTATGTTCCTATGGCCTTAAAAAGTAATTATGAAAATTTAAACAAAATAATTCCCTTTTTGTCAGTCACATTAAAATGATCTCACTAGGAAATACATTCATGGATACATCATCCATTTGTTTATTTGATGCATATTAAATATTACTTTTCAAATGCCAAGTTCGACAGTTCTTCAGTTTAAAGTCAAATAGAAAAAATGAAAAAAATAGCAATAGTAAAAAATGGAATCTTGGCCGGGCGCTGTGGCTCACGCCTGTAATCCTAGCTCTTGGGAGGCCGAGGCGGGCGGATTGCTCAAGGTCAGGAGTTCAAAACCAGCCTGAGCAAGAGCGAGACCCCGTCTCTACTATAAATAGAAAGAAATTAATTGGCCAACTGATATATATATAAAAAATTAGCCGGGCATGGTGGCGCGTGCCTGTAGTCCCAGCTACCCGGGAGGCTGAGGCAGAAGGATCACTCGAGCCCAGGAGTTTGAGGTTGCTGTGAGCTAGGACGCCACGGCACTCACTCTAGCCTGGGCAACAAAGCGAGACTCTGTCTCAAAAAAAAAAAAAAAAAAAAATGGAATCTTATAAATGTCATAAAAATTGTGGCGTGGTAATTCAAAGAGTGGGAAAGAGCACTCCTGGTAGAGAAGTCAGATAAGCACTATGAAGGAAAAGTATTTAAAATGGACCCTGAATAATGTGTAGTATTTCAAACAACTACCAAAATCAGATTCCAGGCTAAAGAAATTCTCCGAATAAAGTGGAGAATGTTGGGATTGTTTGGTCAATGGTTCCAGCTTAGTGGTTGAAAGTGGCAGGAAGGAGTAGTAGGAAATAACTGAGAATGGTTGATTATGATCAAGCAACCACAGAGAGTCTTGGACGTCAGGCTAAATATGGCTTGAGCCATTCCATTCTTTGTTCTGTCATCAAAGGAGAGCCACCAGCAGGGTTGTGCTATAAGAGATTCATCTGGAAACATTTTAGAGGCTAGATTTTAGGAATATGAAGAAGCACCGGACAGAAAGACTGAGCAAGGAGTGGCTAAGGAACAGATGCATCGTATTAGATCTTCAGGTCTTGGCAAATATCTGGCTATGGTGATGGGTTAGAAGGTAAGAGACCAGAAAAACTGTGACGTTTCTAGCCAGCAGATAAAGACAAGACTGGGGGTACCATAAGGTGAAAAGGAGATAATAGCTCAGATTTAAGAAAAAATGAAAGGAATTTTCCTTGAAATGCTTTTCTATAGTGATCCAAAATGAGTTTCTTGGCTTAAAATGGTATTCCTAGCCACTCTCGAAATCATGCTAAATGTATCTTCTTCCTAACACTCACTACCAACTGCTCTGGTGTTCACACTGACCCTCCCCCTTACCCCTTGCAGCATTTTTGTAGCATGACAACCCATTCCTCCTACATTTGAACTCTCCTCCCTAGCCTTCAGAAACTTAAATCAGACTACATGTTTCTAAAGGAGAGGACAAAACCACTTCTTTGATGTAGGGAATGGATTCTTTGGTGTCCCAAAAAGAAACATTATCCCCCAACCCAACCTCAACCCCATTACCAGAGTTCCAGAATCAGGGAATGGGAGGGGTAAGCCCTTTCACCTGCAATCTGATCTAGGTCACCCAAGGCTTGCTGGCGCTGAATGCAGGACATTTTAAAACATACATCATCGCATTTCACAATGTCCAAAATATTTTTAATTGTGACTTTCTTACTGATGAACTTGAATCAATTATTCAGCATTATCCATACAGTTTTGTTTCTTAAATGAATTTATGCAGTTCCACTTAAAAAAAAAAACTTGTTTCTATAATTAAATCTTGCCAATTATCTAATTATGTCAAAAAGACTATCCATAAATTTTTAATGATGATGACAACAGACCTTGAAGTGATGAAAATACTTAATTTGTTATTATTTATTCTACTCAATATGTTTACTTTTAAATCTTCTTGATTCTCAAACACCAGAGAAATGCTGAAATTCCTGGAGGTTTTGAATAGTTCATAACTAACATTAACATTTTATGAAAGCCAATAAACACAGAAAATGATTCTAAAAACTTAATAACTTGGGAAGGCACCAGCTTATTATGTAATTATTAGGCCAAAACTTTATCAGCCTATAACTCTACAGGACTCATTCAAAGATTCACTCCTTCTTAGAGGGAAAAAAAGCAGAGTTATACATAAGCTTCTAGACAAAATTTCTTCATTTAACCATCTTTTCAAATTTATATTGCTCTTTGTGGAATAACAGCTGAAATACTAAAACCGATGCAAAACTTTGCACAAAATTATGGCGACATGATAAAGATATTATATATTTAATCCTGTCATTATCCTTGGAAATAAAAGAATAATTTTTACTGAGAACTCAGGTGCTGTTACAAAATATCTAGGTTTAGATATTCCATGACACTTCACAATTCAACCCTCCAAAGTTGCTTATTCTTTCTTTGCTTCATTCACTCACTCACTCAAAAATTCATTAAATATTTACTTAGCATTTATTACCACAAAGTACTGAGAGGAAATACAGAAATAAAAATAAAATCACTAGCCAAAATGTATGTATTATCTTATTTCCTAGTAGTCTGCAATACCAAATTATCAGCACCAAATAGAATAATTTCTTTAAAAACTAAGATTTTAAAAAAATCTATCAGAAAATTTAGTATAATCCTGTTTCAAAATTTGTAATAAACAAATGTCCAGAGCCTAAAATGGGGTTAGAAAACTACCTAGATGAAAAACTACCAAGAATTATTCCATTACGGTTGCCTACAAGAAGATCAAATAAAAAATGAATGCAAAGATAGATGATAGTAATCGAGCAATATTTATATTGCTTCTTTATAGCTTACAAAGTGTTTTCACATACATGATTTATTTGAATTTCTACTTCTTTAGGAATGGTACTTATGGCAAAGTGTGTGTGTGTGTGTGTGTGTGTGTGTGTGTGTGTGTGTGTGTGTGTGTGTGTGACAGAGAGAGAGAGAGAGAGAGAGAGAGAGAGAGAGAGAGAGAGAGAGAGAGATTGTTTCTGTATACTTTTTCAAGGCAAATAATCATTTCTTTTCTTCTAGGACCTTCTCTCCATCTCCAAAACACTGAAGATTCATCCATCTATGTCTAAGTTAAAATGACAAGACATGTTTTCTTTGATTTATTAGTAAACAACTAAATAGCAACATTAAGCTTTTAGGAAAAGATTAACAACATTGCACTGTAGTACCTGTCATGGTAATTTAAGTAAAAGCTGTTAAAAATGGTCATTCTTTATAATGGAGCATTGAATAGTCTCCGCCTAATGGATGGGGAGATGGCATGAAACACCTTTGGAACTAGGGCAGTATGACAAGATGTAGTGATGCTGTAGTCTCAAAATCACCTCGTTTTAAATCTGGTTAAATACTGAATGTAGGGTATTGTTTGTCTTTTCTCAATTTCACATAAAACTTTTTTTCAAAAGTCTTAAATCTGTAGTGTGCATGAAACCAAATTTCTTTGATAAAACTAAGGGTTACTCATCTAATTTTGCAGTTTCAATTTTTTTCTCTGGAGAAAATTGCTTATATGTAGGCAGATATTCCTCCTCAGTACTAAAACAAGTCAAATATGAGAATGTGGGGTTGTTTTTCTCTTATAACTGTGAGAGTAATTAACATTCCTATCTTGAAAGTGGGAAAATAAATCATTCATGAATTAAAATCACTTTTTTTCAGTTACACAGTAAATAACTGAAAGAGGAAAGAAGAGAACCCTAAAACTTATTTTTCTCCAAAAGTCACACTGCATCTTCCAGAAACTAAATATTTAATCCATCCACCCACTTAGATCTTGAGACTATTTTAAACACTTCATAGTATGTTCAAGTAAATGAATTTTCTCATTCTGGATATGAATTAGTGTGAAAGTTTATCTGTCCCTGAAAATAAATTTCTGAACCTTTATGTAGAGACCAGGCTCGTGTCTTTATGAAAACCTAGGTCAGTGCAATATTTGCATTCCAAATTTTTCCCTCCTCTGATTACAAAGGTGAATGGCATGTGAAATCTGAATCTGTAAATGTTTCCATTATACCCACTTCTATGACATAAACATTGATGAATCAAAGATAATTATACATTTGTTTGGTTAATTTGTTTATTTTTATGAGCCCCTGCTACTATAGTCCTTACATTTTACCAAATTGAGTTTATTTTTACAGATACAAACCAAAATTCTTTCATTTGGAAAGAAATGAAAATATACTAACTCATAACATATCAACATTAATCTAGATTTTTAAATATATTAAAAATACGAATTGGTGGTCTTTAAAAGGATAAATCCAGGAGATAAATCAACATAAAAAAGACAACTTTAGGAAAGTAGAAGTTGAGTGCTATCCATTGTAGACTGTTGACAGGAACACCAGCAAAGAAAAGGGGTGTGTTTGTATTTTTTTAATGAAGTTTAGAAAACCAATCTGACTATAAAATGGAATAAAATCCCAAGAAGACTAAGTCATCTAGATAATGTCTAGCCATGTATGAAATACATTTAAACAACCAATGAATTAGTGTGTTCCTATAGCAGACGTATGTGCAAGTAAGGAATGGTGGGTTAAAGAGGGGTTTGTTGGCTTTCCAAGCAGAAGCCTTCAGAGCAAAGATGCATGAACCCTGAAGGATATGAGCAAAACAAATCACATAGCACAGAAAAATTATTATTAGAACTTTTATTTATGTTTACTATTCATACAAAACAAGAAAGAAAGCTTATTAATATTTAAAGTGAGGTCAACTTCAGTGCCCTTGTTTGGTCTCTTTCATTGGGTGGTGGTGCCATAAGGTACTCGTGAAACCCTATGGAAAACCCAGTATGGGCAACATAGGATCTCAGAGCCTTTCATCAGCTTTCAGCGGACTGTAATGGACCGCAGAACATGTGGGCCCAAGAAAGTGAATTTACAGATTTTATTATCAAATTTAAATTCAACTAAACAAAGGGTAAAGTCCTTAAAAGATCATTGCAAAGAAACCATGCACTAAAGGAGATTCCACGAAGCAGAAGCAAACAACAGAAGAAAGACAATGTCACCATTTCTCTTCTTCCTATCATGAGCTCACCAGCCACGTGGTGGGCTCAAGAAAAACAAAGATGAACAATATCTGAGAAGATGTAGAGCCAATTTTTTGCAATTTTCAAAAAGACTGTTTGAAGTTTAAATGTATGTCTACTATTGATTATGATAAACCACATTTTAAGTATATACTTTGCCTTGAAGGTAATACATTTGCCTTATAGTACTATTATGATTTTTTATTATTTAAAATTTAATTATCAAATTATTTTAATATTTATATTATATGTTTCATATTTAAGATAACATAAAATATATAAAAACACAGGAATTTATTGAATATTGTTGCTGTAAATATTTTTACTGAAAATGGTCCTTGATCAAAAAATGTATGGTATCTACTATATAACCAACTAAAGCAGCTCATGGTTTATTCCAATATATAATAGAAATCTCTGTGAATTCATACTCTTATGAAAACCAACCAAACAAAAAACAGAGAGTAGCAGTTAGTACAGTGCCTGTGATGCTGCTTCCTGAACCTCATTAAACTGGTTTCATTGATCTATTCAGAGCAGAAAATTTATTTTCATGGCTGAGGCAGCTGTACCCCAGTTGTATGCTAAAGAAGGAAGGGAGGGCAGAATTTAAAAAAGACAGGCAGACAGAAAGACAGAAAAACAAACAGAAAGCATGACAGAAAGAAAGAAAGAAAACAAGACAGAAAGAAGGAAAGACAAAAAGGCAGATAGGAAGAAAAACATGACAAGACAGACAGAAGGAAAGGGCAGAAGGAAGGACAGACAGAAGGAAAGATGCACCGAGAGACAAAAAGGTGGAAAAAGCAGCAAGCACTGCCCCCTCCAAGAGGTAGACGGCTGCTCCTGCGCCCACTGACCCTCGCTGGAACTCAGGAAATGCCTGCAGCGCAGAGGTGCATCTGGTCCTCTTTTGGCCTCTTCCTCCTCTTTCCCTTCACCAGCCTTGCCCACCTCACACCATCCACAGGAAAATTCTTATATATACTCATTTTTCTTCATGCCACAGGAATGAGCACAAGGCCACAGTTTCCATTGCAAAGGAAACAAGAAAAAAGTCAAAAACAGTGAGTAATTTATAATAAGGGTTAATTAGTTCTTTAAATGCAGTTTCTAGCCTTTTCTCCTTATTTCTGTCTACTCAGCCTCCACAGATTCAGGCTGGCTGCTCACTCATCTCCAATACTGCAGTGATTCCGTCCGTGACCACCCTGCCCTCAGTTTCCTCATCTCACTCTATCGTAACTATTGCCATAATAACCTTCCTAAGTGTTCTTATTTTGTGACTCTGTTTAAAATTCTTCAATAGCTGCTTATTGTCTACTAAAGTCTTCAATGTAGAATTCATCAACATGGTTCCAACCTATCTTCCTAGGAGGATTGCCTATTTCCCCCCATCATGCCTTACATCTCTCCCAGCAGAATGGTGGCTTCCCTGACTTGGTCATAATGGTCCTTTTAAAGAACACATTCACCCATTCCCTTAGTCTAACTTGAATGATTCTCCATCCACCAAATTGTCCCTGGCCTTCCAGCCAGCTCCACGCTCTCTGCGCCTTGACTCATCCTAGCCCTTTCCCTTTATCAGGATCATGCTCAGAGCCTCTGCAAAGCTGGCCCTCCAAACAAGAACATGGTCTTGTAAAGCCACTGAAATCCCAGCTCCTAGGATGCTACCAAGCAAACCACAGTGCTGAGGGAGGGAGGGAGGGGAGGAAGGGAGGAAGGGAGGAAGGGAGGAAGGAAGGAAGGAAGGAAGGAAGGAAGGAAGGAAGGAAGGAAGGAAGGAAGGAAGGAAGGAAGGAAGGAAGGTATCATGAGCTTAGGCTATGGGTCACTTGCCTTATTATCCCTCCTGACGTAAGCATACTGAAGATAAGGCCAGCATCTTGTCCTCATCAGAGTCCCTGCAAATCCTACACAGTGCCTGACGTATGTATGAAAAGCATACTCCAAATTCTCATGTGAGTCAAATATTATAACCCTTTTTTAGAAAACGAGAAAAAAATGAGTGAACTTCAGAGAGTAGATTCCATTTTTACAGCTCATGCTTACAAATGATTTGCACACAGGCACGGGGTCTGCAAGGCCCTGCTGGGAGGTGGCTGCACAGTCACTCGGACACGGGGATTTTGTTAATGAGTTTACAGAGCCTGTGTGTGTCCTCAGTCAGAAAGAAAATGAAAGTCCAGCAATTCGGTCGCCCTACAGAGGTTGCTCTCAGTGAAGTGCATCTCTATGTCTGCTGCGTTATCTGTCTTGGAATTTAATCTTGTTTAAACCTAACGTCATCTGCCTGTTACTCCTTTGTAAAGAAATATCCTGCTTCTGCAAAAATGTCCTGATCCTACTGGAACCACTGAGTCTTTCTATAATAATCATACCCTTAAAGAGATTAAATATCATACCATACTTTATCATTTTAAACCCACTTAAAGTGACTATTGAACCTTTATTTTGATACCCAAGAATACAAGTTAAGGGAGAAAATTACATTCTCAAGCCTCTCTACCTACTGTTAGTCTAAGGTATAATTACTGTCATCAGGTATTAGCAACCAAGCAAATGCCTTTTACTTAACAAAAGCTAATAAAAGCTGATTAAAAAAGAAGAAAGTACTGTTTAACAAGAAAATAATGAATATTATATATTCATATTAATTTATCCTAGTGATTTAAATTTATTAAATATTATGTATTGGTATGATTTTATTATTCTTTATCATACTTCAAAAAAGTACAAACATAATGTGTAAATTTGACAAGTGATTTCAAATAGTGTACCTCTTATTTATGGCTGTGTTTTTACAATAGGCAACATTTGGGGGAGATAACCATTATAGAAACAGAAATGTTCCTTCAAGATTTGACCACTTCAGTAGTGGGTGCTGTCCATTCATCCACAGAGCTTATAGAATCAGACTTTTCCCTAAACAGACAATTCAGGTAATTCTGACAAAAACAGATATAGAGAGTTATGTGGCTGACAAAATATTCTTCAATTTTTTACATTTGTGAGCAAATATTGCTTTCTTCTGGCTAAGCAAACAGGCACCAAGTTTACAAGTGTTTTCTAAAAAACATTTTTAACTCTTTTATCATTGTATATTATTTTTCATACCACCTGATAAAACTAATTATGTTCACAAATTGACTTAAATTCTTATGTGTAAATGATCACAAGGGTAAGGTAATATGTGAGCTTTCTTTGACATTTGTGTTTTTATCATATATCTTTCCTAACAAGGAAGTTTCCTATCCCCTTGTCTCCCCCACAAGAAGTAACCTTTGTTGCTATTCTGTGTTAATTTATGGAACATAAGAAAATACATTTTATATATCTCATGAGAGCTTCTAGGTAAACAATAAAATTCAAAACAAAACCTTAGTAAAATAACCAAATAAAAACTAACAACTGCTTAAAAGTCACTTACTTACTCCATGTGCATTTTTATTAGAATGTAATAAGTGGCTTTAGGTTTTATTTTTAATTGACAATAATTATATTTATGGGGTACACATATTTTGATAAGTGTATACATTATGGAATGATCAAATCACAGTAATTAGCATAGCCATCACCTCAAATATTTATTATTTCTTTGTGGTAAGAACATCTAAAATCCTCTTTTTTAGCTTTTAATAGGTAGATTTTATGGCGACCACCTGTTAACTAACGTCTGGCATTTGAGGGCTAATATTACGTATTACCTGAGTCCCTCAAACAAACACAGGGTTGTGAGTTTAAGACCACAACATACATAATTCCAGTGTATGTACAAATCAAAATTGCCCAATACTAATATTAATCTATCTCTGAACTTTAAATGTGAAGAGATTGAGAAGCTTAAAGAGACAAAAAAAAAAGGTCACATGGTCCTCTGGTAGAAAATATGCATTTTGAAGCCAGATTTTGTGAGTTGAAAATGCTAGCTCTACTACTTTTTACCAAACCGACTTTGTGCCTCTGTTTTATCACCTGAAAAGGGGACACAATAATTACACTCATAGGGCTATTATGAGAATTAAATGAATTAGCATTTGCAAAGCACATAAAGCAATAACTAGCACATAATAAAGACTAGATAAATACTCATGAAAATTAAGTTGGAGGCAAGAAATCAGGGGAAAAAAGTGACATCCAAGAAGATAACATTTCAAGAAATGGTATGAGAATGAAACAAATATGTGTGCAGAAGAGAAACACATTTTCTCATATTACTTCTTAGATTTCTTTTTTTATATTACAGATTTATCTTCTTCATAAACCTTTGCCCTATTAGATGAAGATAAAATGAGGAGGTGGCAGAGACAATATAAAATTTGCCCCTAATTATATTTCCATCTTTTTAAATATAAATTACCTCCTCCAGAAGATATTTTTAAATGGATTGTTAGACATTTATGTCTTCTCTTGCACATCTTGGTGCTCCCATATCAAGAGGTAGGATGTCTAAATGATTCTACAGCTTTCTGCCCTGACTCAAGATTAGGCTTCCAGACAGGGGACGAGGACTTCACCATGTGATTTTTCATCCTACCTGAGCTTTCTTTATTCTTCCCATATTCCTCTCTAAGGATGGAATTTTTGCTCTCTCCACATGGTAGGGACTCCCTCATGACATAATCTTAGATTTAGCTGCACCTGGTTTATCATCACCTCAATGCTCAGATTATCCAGGCTCAACTCTTGATTTTCAAACAGCAGAACACAACTGGAGGTTACAGATTATCCTATTCAAAAAACATATTGGTTTATTATCCTAAAAGATAATTTCCTTTTAACCTATGAATTTAGTTTTCTTTAAAAAAATTCAAAAATGCCTAGAGAAATTGATACAAATTTATCATTTCTTCATTATAACTTTTATATCTATGTAGTATTTTTCAAGTTTTCAGAGAATTTTCAATACAGTACCTCTTTGTATACTATTATACAGTATTATATACAGTATACTGTACAGTATCTCATGTGTATGTGTGTGTGTATCTCATTATATACTCATGGTGTATCTATAGCAATTCTGTGACACAGGAAAAGTAAATATTAATATTCCCATTTTTATGAAAGAAACCAAAGCTCAGAAGCATTCTAATTATCAATCGAGGAAATGGGAAGATCTTTATATTTGTAAAAATAGCCACCATTCATCTCTGCCTTTTATAAGACAGACACCCATCTTCTCCTTGAGAATTGTCTTCAATGTGGAGTAATTTAGGTGTCTGTTATGTAGACTTAACATTCATGTATGTCAAAACTAAAATGGATTTACTCCCAGCAGGCATAGATACTTTGTGAGCTACACAGTCTAGTAATTTGCTGCTGCCCAGCCAACAATGATAAATGATTATTTCAATGTCATTAAAGATCTTAGATCAAAGGAAGCAGTTCATAAAAATTATGAAAACATTTACTCCTATAATATCATCGTAAATGTTAAATAATTAGATCCATTGACTGTTTCCTTATTAGCAATAAGGTCAAACTAGTTTCAGATTGTTTCATTTGCATATATAAAATAGTAAATGATAATTGATAGTTCAGCCTGACATATTTAGATTGTATTCTCTTTATTTAAACACTTCTATTAGATTTAATGTCATTTTCATGCACTGATAGATTACATTTCTTGCAGCTTCCTAGTTTTTGCTCAGTATCACTTTTTACTCTGAAAATCTAGATGCAACCCTTTGAGTTTTTCAGGTTTGGGGAAAAAAATCACAGTAGGAGTTGCTTTTATATATCCTACTTAATAAGAGCTGTTTATTTTGAACTCAGTTTTTCTACTTCAGCTGTGAACTACGCCATTGTTTTTTAAGCAAAACAATGAATATATTGCAGGTGCAAAAAGTATATTTAAAAATTTAATAACCTCTATAAAAACCAAATGGAGCCCTCACAACCACTGGAATCTATTCAAAAATATTAAACATTCTGTCCCCTTCCAGTAAGTGCTAACACACATCCCTGGAGTTGGGCAAGAGTTGCTATGAGTGAGCTCTGTAGTTCAAAGACAAAGGTTGTGGTACAGAGCCTTGTGGCTTAGCGCCCAAGTGGCAGCCAGAAAGTCTGGAATCTATCTGCACCAAGACTTAGCTTTTTTCCCTCCACAAATGAAACTGCATTGTCTCCTTGATGAATACTATCTTTTTAGTAGTATCCTTCATTGTATTCATTTTTACAAAGCAAATTAGCATTGTTTTGATTTCTATTATTCTCATCACCTAAAATAGTAACAGTTTTGAAAAAAATGACACAATTAATTTTGTGTGAATTAGAAAAAGATAAACTGCTGGAAATTAAAAGCACATTAATACAAAAATATACTTTAGATATATTTCAATTATTCATGTAATAGATCATGGGGAAATGTTTCTAGGAAAATAGAATTTACAAAAATGTCATGTAAGATTTAGGAAAACTAGAGTTTTGATATTGGATAATTATTTAGATGAAAGTATGTGAACTTATTTAAGAAGTAAATAATGTCTTATAAGAATATATAAGATCACTAGAAATAAAAGATAAATAAGGAAAAATAACATACTATTAATGTATCCAGTTAAACCCTGCTTGTACACTATGTTCCCTTTCATTCAAATTGGCTAGACTTGGTCTGGGCACATAGTGGCTACGATACAGAACAAAATGACAGTACCATAGTCACAATGCATTTTACATAATACTTAAATACCTATACTACTACTGCAGACATTTTATTGATTGCAAGATATAATTTACCTTCAATAAAAGGCATTTCCAGCTTAACTTTGTCATCAATGATTTTATCATATTAGTAGAGATTCTGATGCAGTGTTATTTGTATAATTTAATATGGTTACATATTCTACTTGTTTAGGAAGTCTGAAGGAGAGTGTGATTATATAATATTTTCATTGCAAAAGTAGATTTCTTAAAATCAATTGTCATATTTCTTCCTCCTTATGAGTGTTATGGAAGTATAGAGAAATGCTTTATAAACTTTGATTCAAAAAATTTCATTCTAGGTATGCCTTAAAATGTAAATGATTCACATATTAGATTTTTAATACCAAAATAATAGTACTATTCTACCAAAACACTGGTACTTCAATGAATAAAAATAGATTACTGGAATACCAAAAACAATACATATTAACACTGAGTATTAAAAATCTAAAAAAAAGATTTGTTCAAATTCTCCCTTTTTATGGATATAATCAAAACTGTCCACATGTTTCCAAGCACATAGGTTGCTTTAGTGACTATGTCTATGATTATATTTCTCCCTCTACTCAGGGCACAAATGGCTTTAAGAGGATAATATTGGTTCCTACTATTGCTAGCACTCCTAGCAGCCAGACGGTACCAGTATCTGAGGTATCAAACTCACTGCTCTAATCTGACTGAGAGGTGGGTCCTTTTTATTTTTCAGTTTTATTCAGTTGCCAACGTTTAAAAATTGTTAGATTTCACATTTAAAAGTCCATCTTTTGCATGAAAAGCCAAACTTACGGTTTCTATTGAAAACTGAAATACCTAGTAACACTGGGCTTGCATACCCACTTGGGAGCAAAAGGCTGTCATCGGGACCCAGTTGAGAAACGACTTGTGTTCCCTAGGCAGCCACAGCTCTCACTTAGAACACGTGACTCAGAACTGCCTGGGGCCTTGGGTGCATTTGAATTTGCCCCCAACTTTAGGTGCACTTGATGTAGAAGTGCTGGGAGCATGAGAGATGCTGGAATCCAAGTGTTTAGAGACTACTGTACCACTATTCGATGTTTGCATGGTCTTAGCACAGCCCAGGAAAATTCATTCTTGAACAGTAGGGGTTAGGATCCATCTATATTATAACCTAGCTGTTTCCCACTCCTCTCTTCCCTATATTGAATGAGTGGAGAAAATTAAGTTTCTCTTCCCTACTTTGTAGCAACCAAACCAGATATCTGGAAGCACCCCCAACCCCTTCTCATTCCAAGCTAAAAAGAATGATTATATATTCCTATTTCAAAGACAGCATTTTCAAAATGTTAATACATAAGGAAAGAGAATTAGAAACAAAATAGTTTATCATATAAATAATGACCATATTTCCTTTATTCTTCCTATCCTGGTCTCTTTAACATACATAAATTTAATGTCATTTTATAAGATATATCTCTTGGAAATAACATTAAAAAATTAGAAAGATAATCCACTTCCTACATCTGATCTTATGCAAAGAAGTACATCTCACCAGCCCCTACCCTACTTTCCTCTCCATAGCTACGTTTTACTCAGTGCATTCCCTGGTATAGCATTCCCAGAGTTCAGGAAGCACAATCTATGGGGTAAAGGAGTGATTCATTGTGAAAATGGATCAGAAATATATCACTCAGCGTCCCAGGTGCATGGATGGGTAGCACAGGTGGTATGAGGGCTGGCTGGGGAATGCATAAGGAAAACATGGCCTGCTTTTATTAGGTCCTCTCCTGGTGACCCAAAGCAACTGCTTAGTACCTCAGACTGCTCACTCTAAAGATCATGTGAGATCGAGACAGACTGAGGTACTGAAACTCACACCTGTGCCTGGTATTTCACCACCACCTAGGTGGAAAAGCAGAACCTCCATTGGTGAGCTAATACTGTCATTTTCTACTCCCTTGGACTCTGGAGTGACTAGACTCTGCCACACTTAGGGTATCACACTAAATTTCACATTGTGATAGTTAGATACTTTCCTAATTGATGAAATGTAGACAGAGTTAAGGAAAAAATAGCTACTAAAGTAATTTTTAAAAGTTGAATAGATTTAAGAAAAAGACTATTGTTTATTAAAAGAATGAATCAGAAATACATCAGTTAAATTATCCCAACTCAGATATTAATGGAAATTAAAACCAGGGGAAAATAAAGTCAGAATTTTATTGAAGTCAAATCTTAGAAAGTTGTTTAAGATATTTAATACATCAGATTTAATACCCTCAATACTGCATTAAAAGACCATTTGGAATAATGCTTTGTTCTAGTTTAGAATATATGAGCTGCTTCTTTGATGTGACTGATACCAAAGCTTTTATAAATATAATTGTTCAATAATCTGCCTTATTATCATTTACATCTTCTTTCTATGCCCCACCAAAAAGTTAATAATCAATTAAAATCTAACAAGATACTCCTTGGTTGAACACAATCACAAATAAAAAGTCACATTGTATTTGACTGGATTCCATGTTCTAAGCAACAAATAAGGGGCAATAAGTATTCCTCATTTTATATAAGATATAGCAAAAAAATTGGCTTAAAATACACTTATATCTACATTTTATTCTTTTATTTTAAAAAAGATAATGTCTAGAAATTAAGAAATAGAAATTCTTTTAAATATAATACTTAAATGGATACTTTTCAAAGACTTGTATAAATTAAAGGTTTATTTAACTTAGAAAAGACACGATTTTTTATAACCCTAAAAAAAATCAGCTCATTTTGCTTTTGCCTTTCTCAAAGGAAGTAAGCAATGCAAACACCAAACTTTTAAAATTCCTTTTAAAGTTTTACACTGAAACCAGAAATAACACTGAAGCAAAGACAGACTCAAATAAAAACATTCTAATATAAGAAAACCCTAGTGAATTTATAGAATTGACTTTATTTTTAACCAAATTCACTGCTAAACACATGCACAGAAAATTTTTAAATTCAAATTTGTTTTCACAGGTGTGATTCTACATCTGCAATTTCTTGGTCTCAGAGAATCCATACTTGAAATAAGCTATTCTTCTAATTAGCAATTTACATTCAGGACTGGTGTACCTCATTTCATGGATTGAGCAGCCATGTAGCTATTTAGTGTAAAAATGAATCTGTAATTGAAATCTTTCCATTAAAATGTCAGAAATTCTCCTGAGTGATCTTGGGCATATTGTGCAAAACAAAACTCATTAGTCAATAAACAGAAATCTAAGCATCACAGAGTTTTGCTGCTACAGATGAGGAAACTGAAGCACACTGTCCTGTGTCAACGAGCGTGAATGAGTCAGAAGCAGGAATTATATTATCTCAACCAAAGCATGAATGGAAGTAAAATTCAGGGAGATCCAGAAGAAATATCCCCACTCCAACTAAATACTTTCTTCTAAACAACTTTTTTTGCCATTATTAAGGGAAGGAGAATATTGGGGGTAGGAGGTGAGGGTCAGAGAGCGACAATTGAGCAAATTGGCATTTTAAATGAGCTCATTCTAATGTGAACTCATGACTGCTTAAATCCTGGATTAAGCTTCCTATATATTGATGCTATTATGCTAATTTTTTTCAATCCAAAGACAATATTAAAAAGTTATATTTGAAAGAAAACCACAAGTTATTATAAACAAAAAGCAGTACTAACTCTGACAGAGCAAATTTTAGTCCTAAGTAAATCCCAAAACCTATGCAGCTGTAAAGTAACACTGGGTTTGGCTTTTGCTGTCATTTCTTTGCATGTTTTCCAGTCTCCTTGCTTTGTACACCATGCCTCATGGACACAGCCCTGTTGCAGGCAAAGTCAGACCACTAGCCAAGTGAGCCACTCTTCTACACCTCACAGAAGAACCATGTGCTATTAGGGGTAGAGCTGGTAACAGTTGCAGTTAGTTATTCATCATGATATCATCTATTTAAAGACACAGCCTGACTTAGTGATCCTGATGATAGCAAGTTTGTTTGTTGTTTGGTTTTTTCTTTAATTTCTGAATCTCATTACCCCTTTAAAATGTTTTCAAAGATGAGTTGGCTTAGCCTGTTTTCTGTTGCTTATAACAGAATACCTGAAGATGGGTAATTTATAAAGAAAAGGAATTTTATTTCTTACACTTATGGAGGCTGAGAAGTCGAAGGCTGAGTGCCTTGTTACTGGTGGGGACTCTCTCTGGAGAGCTCCAAGGCAGTGGAAGGTATCAGATGGTGAGAGGACTGAGCATACTACTAGCTCAGGTCTATCTTCCCTTCTTATAAAGCTACCAGTTCCACTCCCATGATAACCCATTAATCCATTAATTCATTGATCCATTTATCCATTTATGAAGGCAGAGACCCCATGACCCAATCACCTCTTAAAGGCCACATCTCAATACTGCCACATTAGGGATTAAATTTCAACATGAGTTTCAGGGTAGACAAACATCCAAACCATAGAAGGAGTACATAATTTCTGTGCTATGAACAGGAACACCTAGGATTAGTACTGCTCCTTGTAGTTCTACTAGGGCTTCAACGTTTATCGCCTGAAGAAGACAATTTTGTGAAGCCCTTATTTCAAGACCCTAAATTGTGGCAACAAATAATCCCTTCAGACAGATCAGCGCCATTATCAATAGGAGAGCCCATGTACTAAGATGATAATATAAATATTTTCAAGGCTATCCAATATGTTATATTAAGTTCAAGTTGTATCTTAAAAAGACTAACTTTCAAAAAATGAAATACAGTTATTTAAATAAATTATGTTAAAAGCAAGAATAAAAATATCTGCTACTCAATATAGTCAAATAAAAGTGATTCACTGTGCCCCAAAATTGGTTCCCTCTTTATCTTTTTCACTATCTCTTCCCCCACCCTGATCCTTCCTCATCTTTTTCCTATTTTCCCCACTTAAAAAAAGTAATATTACCTCTGACAAGTGAGTGATTAGGTAGGAGAAAAGTCAGATTGCTTCTCTGAAACATGAAAACAATCTATTGGGTGGTTGCATTCAGTTAATAAATGTCAATTCAGGGTTACATAGCAAAAATGGTTTGAGAAAACTAACCACAATTGTGATTGTGACTAACTAGAGTAGTCAGTTCAACAAAAATGACCTAAATGTTTCAGTCTTCTTATGTTGTACTGCCTTTACTGGATTTTACTTTATTGTAAAGCTATTTTGCTACAAATAATTTTTATTTACATTATATAAAATGGGTCATGGAAAAAAGTACTTAAACAGTTCTTCCCAGATACATGTGGGTAACAAAATAATATTGTATGGATTTTCCTTTTATGCCTAACATCTATGGTTCAGGTGTCACCAATAAATTTGTGCTATTCCTCATTCCTACCTTTGGCAGACATTGCTGGTTGCTATCTTATGGCAGTTCCCCCTTCTTTTTTGCTAAATGTACCCTGAGTTTGTTTGGGTATCAGAAAGTCCTGTGCTTCATGATAGAAGGTGATACGTCCAGTAGTTTAAGCCCATCAGGGTAATTCCCTTCTCCTGGCATGGTCAGTATAAGCATAGCTGCACTACCCAACTGCTGACCAATGGGTCACGGGGTATAGTTGATACATTTAAGATTTCAGAGAAAGTTTTCTCTCACCAGTTCTATACAGAGGGACATGTGACAGATACTCTCCCCATTATGTTTGAACAACATTAAGTAAAGACACAAGGAGAAAGCCACTGATTAAACACTGAGCCATTGGCTTCACCAGCCACAGAAGCACCTGCCATCCACTTCGCTTCTTGGAATGTAAAATAATAAAATGCACTCTATATTTCAGCCACATTTTAAAATGAGCTCATTACCTGTAGCCAAAGTCATCCTAACTAATATGCTGTCCTTTAGAACAACAACAAAAGAAAAAGTAAACATTTGTAGATTCTTCCTTTACATAGGAATTGGCATCATATAAATAGTTTAATAATAGATACTGTGTGTATGTGAGAATGTGTGTAATTGCTTTTACAAACAACAAATAATCTAGCTACATCTTATGTGGCCTAATTAAAACATATCTTTGAACATCTTGAAATAAAGCTATATTTAGTACAGAGTCCTTTTCAAATATCCAGGATGTTTTAATATGTAAATATTAGATCCCTGTTCCATCAAACTTTTGTCTATAAAATAACACAAAAGAGTAATGGAATCTTCATAATTTTCTAAGCAAACAGTTGATTTTATAGAGACAGTGTATTCACCAACAACTTAAACTAAAATATATTTCAGATTAAAAGCTCACAAAAGCTTGAACCTCTTCAAGTACTCTTACCATTTTCTCATCCTTTGGAATAACACCCACAGGTGTGCCTATAAACCATGCCTCAGTACTTTTCAAATAACTTCTGGAAAACTTAAAAAGCAGAGAGTGTGAACCAGCCCATGCTTAGGAAGGCGGGCGGTGTTCATCATATTTAGTATTGTGACAGATTAGATTATTTTCTTTCAGTGTTCGAAAGGCACACACTTTCCAAAAAGGAAATACAGTTCTTTATATCTGGTTCACATAATCCAGACCTGCAGTGTCAGTGCCTGAAACAAATTACTGTTTATATTAGAAACCTAGTTTAATAAATTAGGTCTGGTCTATGAACTGTCAAAGTCCTTATAGTCTGCAATTCATATATAACAGATGCCTTTTCCATGACTCTTAACTAGAAGTGGCCAACGTGATTGCTTCCTCCTTGCCATTACTACATTCCGTAGGTTTAGTTATCTACTGCCCACAGAGAATTAAAAACAATTTAAAAGGGCATCTGGAATAAAGCACTCTAAAGGAAAAAAAAAAAATCTTTCCATATACAATAACTTTCTGTTTAGGTCAGAGAATTATTCAATAATTGGCACTTGTTTAAATAGACCATTCAGGATCAGTTTGGTTTTCCAATCACAGATTGAGTTACAGGACTATTTTTTCCAAACTCACTTTGCAAGTCCTAATTTCCAGCATATTTGTGGTACCACTTTGATTAACAGAGTAGCTAATTTTTGTATAAGATATGAACACATTTTTCAAAAGTGTTGTAAATAATTCACTAATTTTTCCACAGATTGTTTATAAATTATGAATTTTAGTTTACTTGCCCTAGTTTAGAAAATATACCGGTAAAACAGGGGAGCTAAAAGCAGAAATTTTAGTTTATGAATTTATACAATTTAAATTTCATGAGGAAGCTTGGTTCTTCCATCTTTTATGCTACTTTCCTCACAAGCATCCCTTTAAGAGTTGGTTCAAGAAATCCATGCCTGCGAAGTATGGTTTCTCCACCTCTTGCATTGTTTGCACTCAACACAGGAACAGTTGTTGCATAAAAAGTTAATAATGATGCACATCTACAAAGATTAAATAATAAGGCCATGGAAATTCACATCAACTCACATCAACACTTATAAATTCAGACATACAGACGCTTTTTAACTGCTAGTATTTTTTTTAAGGCTCCACTTTGAAATGCTATGTTATAATGTGTTTCCTTTTGAGTTCTTTGGTCAGCAAACTCCCAATTCTAGAATTTCTATGCAAACAATTAAGAATAATTGCATTTGCTTATATCTTGAGAGCTAGACAGAGAAGGTACTTGGTGACATTTTAACATTTATTCCAGCAATACATTGACATTTCAATACAGCAAAAGTTGTATGAAATGAGATGATTTGCTTACAACAACAACAACAAAAATGTCTGTTAAGGAAATTTTTTAAATCTTATAGGCTTAAAGCATTCACAGTAGCTACTGCAAATCATTCTTAACACAAAGATATAGGCCTGTTAATACCTTAAAAATTCAGGTAAAGAATCATCAATGTCTCTTTACAAAGCAACACAGTGCATGTGAATATAGAAGCTTATTTTAAATTTCATTCTTGTTCTTCGATCTTTCAAATGATTATAGTTTTCCTGGAGTGAAAATAACTTAAACTTACTAGACTTTTTAATATCTTTACAGCCAAACTGCTACAATTCTCACTTTGCTAATCTGTAATTCTCACAGAAGAACTGGCAGCGTTACCCGGCCTTTAGCAAGGACCCTGAAGTGAAATCACTTAAAACTTCCTCTATTTTAATTTCAAATGATATATTCTGTATATAAACCACACATATATGCTCTATCAAATATATCGACATGTACCTGTGATGTTAACATTTCTCCCTAATACCATCGAGCTGGGGATATTCATGCGTCATAGAAGCATCGGCTTATTATAGAATAGGTAGAGAGTTAGATAGCAGTAGCTCCCTCCCCTCCTCTTACCTCTCCGAAGGCCCAGGGATTTTAGGTGATTTGTCTGAGATGCCACAGCTGAGTAGGGGCAGATTTTGGCTTTGAACCTGCATCTTGTTACCTTAATGTGTTTTCAACCCTTGTCATCTGTTAGAATCACCTGGGAATCTTTGAGAAAAACAACCAACATCTCAGCCCCACCCTGCATTCTTAGTTGGTGTCAGGTGGGGCCAAGCCTTGGCTTTTTCTTCCTGTCTTCCTGGTGATTTTAGCATGACCTAGCTTTAGAACCACTGGACAACTGCTCTTTGTAACACAATTTTATATTTAAAAAGATTAGAATTGGATTTCCAGATTTATCATCATCCTCTCACAATCTCAGTTTCTCCTCTGAAAGCAGTTGACAAATGTATTTGAATATTCAGAGAATGGAGCTGAAATTTGATAAGTAGAAACTCTATTTCATAAGAACCCAACTGTGCAGGACACTTAAGGAACAAGAGAAATTATGGAGACTGTACTCCAGTCTCAGTAGACATAAACCTAATTGTAAGAAATTAACATTTACTTTTAAAAAGTAAAGGGAGGGAAAACACCTTAATAGATGATAAACAAATATTTAGTAAAACTCAATTCTATCTGCTCACAGAAATCTAAGGATATGATGTGATAAAAAGAATCTAAATATAATAAAAGTAAACACCTTTTCCAAACTAATAGTGAATTCAAAAACTGTATAGAAACCAATACTTCTCATATATACTAACTATAGTAACAAGATATCACTTTTTTACCTAAAAAATTATACCTTCCCCCACTGTCACCATCACATTTTTAAAATTTATTCAGATATCCTGTGTCAATGAGCATTTTCAAAAACTAGGCACTTTCATACTCTGCTGATGGTAATGTAAGTTGATACAATCTTTGCCTCTTGGAGGCAAATTGTCTTGTCAGCTTTACAGCCTTAAATTGTCCATTGCTTCTGACCCAACAGGTCTACATTTAGAATTTACTTTAAGACAATATGAGAGTAGTGCATGAAGATTTACATGAAAACATGCCTAATACAGTATTACTAATAATAACACAAAATACTGGAATCAACCTAAGTGACAACAATAGGAGAAAGAACAAATAAATGATAGGCCAGCCATATAATGCAATATTATCAGCCAATTAAAAACATTAACTATGAAGAATATTTAATGACATGGAAAATGTTCACACAAAATACTGGAATCAACCTAAGTGACAACAATAGGAGAAAGAACAAATAAATGATAGGCCAGCCATATAATGCAATATTATCAGCCAATTAAAAACATTAACTATGAAGAATATTTAATGACATGGAAAATGTTCACAATAAAATATGAAGTAAAAAAGCTATGAAACAGAACAATATATAATCAATCCTTATTTCGTATGTGAATATACATGCCTATATACATATATACACATGTATACATACACATGCTTAGAGAGAAATTTACACACATATACATATAGACATAAAACATAGATTTGAAGGAAAACTAACAAAATATTATCAGTTATTATTTCTGACTAGAGAAATTATGAGTATTATGCTTATTATTATTATGCTTCAGTTTTTATAATTTTTTGAATTTTTAAAATTTTTAACCCAACGTGAATTCATTTTAGAGCCAGGAAAAAAATATTTATATTTTCCAAAAAGGATTTTCCAGATTTTGTTTTGGGATTAGTATCAGTTTACCCCAATGCGCTAAATGTTTAAAGTGCTATATATATATTGCTACCTGGGCAGAAAGGCACGAGGGCTCATGGTAGCAGGATATGGCTCCCACAGTGAGTTAAACTGACTCTCGGGAGGTCTTAGAGGAAAAGGAGAATAAAGGATTACTGAATGTCTACAATGAACTAAGCCTAGACTAGATGTTTTTCATCTATCACCTAATTCACTCTCCTCTGTGACCCTATGAGGTATATATTATTATCCCAAATTTCCATTTTACAGATGAAAACACTGAAGCTTCAGGTGGTTAACCAGTTTACATCTAGTGATCCAAACCCATGGCTCCATAATCCATGCCCTGTCTTAATACCTCCCTATCTTCCACACGGAAGTGGAAGACTGTGATGCCCAGCTTCAACCAATAACTTGGACACTCTTGTATCTCGGGATCCAAATTGAGATTCTGATCAAAACATAAATTAATCGGAAATGAGGCTATTCCTTTTTGCAATGGCATCTAAGAGCACGTAAAAATGAAAAGTAACAGCTTCTGGCAGCTACAGGCTCCCCAAAGGAGTATTTTCAAGTGTGTTCCTTAAGCAGCCACTGCCTGCAGGAGAATGCCACACTATGCTTCATTAACCCCTGTGGGCTCATTGGGGTGAAATCTTAGATGAGTGCAAATCATTCCCCCTCAAATAGTTTAATCTATATCTGATACTTAAAATATCTAATACATGAAATTTTGTCAACCCAAAGAACCTTACAGAAAACATTGGCTATTTTTATAATAACTGAAACAAGAGCTCAACAGAAACTGATGTTTCTACACCATCTTGGTTCCAGATTTTAACCAAAAGCCAAATACAAGCAAAGAAAAATACTAGTGCCTAGAATTTAACATCAGCTGTCAGAAAAGACCCTATTAATTAGACTGTCAATTTGCAACTCATTATATCTTTTATGTTTCTCAACATTTCTAATATAAGCCTAGGAACTTGAATGAAAACAATTTATCTTCAAAAATATCATCCTTTCTGATTATGCATACTTAGTACAATCTAAACGTTGGTTTATTATACTCAAAGATTAAATTCAAACTAAAATCAATGTAGAATTAAGCAAATTAAGGGCCCATATTATATTTTAATCGTGATTTTGATTATATTTCATATATCATTCCACTTAAGATAGTCCAACAAATAATATTGGAGTATTTAATAGTGATTCTACTAAATTACATAAAGTCAACAACTACTGATTAAAAGGAACAGGGTTTTGTTTGTCACTAACGTCCTATCTCGCCAAAACAACAGGAAACTTAAAATTCTCCATTTTAAGAATTAAAAATATTTCAGTTTTTTAAAACCCAGTATTTTATTGCTGGCCCTCTCCTTCCATAGTACAGTAAGACAGAGAAGTCTTCAGTAGCTCAGGCTCAATTGCCAAAAAAATGAAGAAAGGCTCCCTCAATCCTGAGACAGGATCAGAAATTTCCAGCATGAACATCATCTCTAAAGCATCCTTTTAAAGAACAAGTATGTTAACTTCTCTAAGGTGCTAATATTGTGGAATAAATTGATTCATTTTAATAATTTCTTACCTAATGCTGTGATGATCCCCGAGGAAACAGGGCATAGCATGAATGAGTTTTTGGTAGGAAAAGCACATTGTGGTACCACAGTGAAGCCTTGGATAGGCAGAATAAAGGAGCTGCAGTTTTAAATTGCTGAGTAAAAGATTATGAACACACTTCCTCATTTGATGTTATAGCTCAGGACCAAACTATAGGAGCTTCACTTAAATATTTTTCTCTTTTTCTTGCCCTTATCTTTCTATAAAGATAATTAGCTTTTTGGGAATTTTATTTAGCATCAATCTTCTATACCCATGTTTCATTGGAATGCTTTAAGTGTCCTTTTCTTAAACTGCTTTGGGATTCAAAGTCATGTCAATAGACTCAAGGATATCAGAACACTCTTGGATGACACTTGCTGTGCTGACCTGAAATAGTTTTGGAATGATTCTGATGGGAGAACTTCAGAACTCTCTTTGTATAAATTAGAACAGTTAAGGATGTGGTTTTCCTAGTGTGAAAAAGTAGGTATCATTGTACCCTTTTCCACACTTTCACGTATCATCATTTTTCACAATTTTAATTATAAGTCTGCACATGTTCACAATGATCAACAGTAAAATGTGTCTCTAATACAAACCTCAGATGGAAGTCTATAATCCTTCAGACATCTCATAGAAAGTGAATCATGCTACTTTATTCATCCCTAGCTTTCTTTATGCTATAATCATAAATACTTACAAGACAGCTGGTAGAAACCGACTCCAAATGAGAAATTTATACTTTACATTTTAGTAAAATAAGTTATTTTAAAATTTGGTCCTACATTTTCTTGAACACCTAGGCATATCTCTTGTTTGAATTTCCATTGGAACTCCCTTCTTAAACAACACTAACTGAACTATGGAATATTTTAATGAATTCAACTTCTAAACAATTTCTAAATGTAGCATGTAACCAGGCTCTGTAGCTTGTATACTTACTTACAATAAAATGAATAGTTTTAGTTTTCTCTTTTCATTTTAAAACATTGAAAATAAATAGTTGAATGTTTTCTGGGTTTCTTTTTTTTTTTTTTTTTTCCTGGCTATATCTTTGAATTCCCTAAAGTTTTATCTTATTATATACATAATCAAGCTCAACATCATGTACCAGCCCCTGGAGGCTCTCATTCTCCAACTGTAGGTTTGGCATAATTTTTGCATGAAAATAAAATGGATTCAGAGAAACCTGTTGTGGAAAATATTAATACACCATACATTCTCAGCCTTGTTTATATCTATTTGGAGCAATATTTCCATAGTTTATTACCATGTTCACTAATATTCAACTATTATCAGCTATACTAAAAGGAACTATAATTATTTATTTTGGGTTAATAAAAAAGTAAAACATAATCCTAATGATGTGTCCTTGAGACTATAGAAAAATAGGAAATGTTCCCAGACAAATAAGGAATTGAAACCAAACATATACATGATGAGCTAGTTTCATTTATGTGGGCATGGTCCACCTTAGTCTGAAAAGTATTCATGGCAGCTTAAAATAATATATGGCATAAGGTCTAGATTTACTATGTTAATCCACTACAAGTGCAGAGGGAAACAAGTTAGGGTTAGGGAGAAGTAAAACGACAATGTTTCTACTTATTTCCAATCAGTTGAAAAAAAACTATCAAGCATCTTTACAAAAGGCACTGTGCTACTAGAGTTTAAGGATTTAAAAGTATATCAGCCATCCTTTCTATCCATACTTATCCTGAAGGCCAAAAATGCATGCTAAAAAGCAATTTTGTGTTAGTTCTACACTGGAAGACCAAGACAAATCAGACATGGTCTCATTTTTAAGGAAATCATAGGGTAGAAAAAGGAGATGGGTGAGCAATTCCATTGTAACAGTCTGACATGTTCTACTGGTTGGGACAAAATAAATGTATAAACAATAATGCAAGACTTCATAACTGAAGTGCCTTGAGAATAATCAAGTAATGAGAAACAACAGTAAATAATCAACAAGTGTCAGCTATGTGAAAATATTCCTCTAAGCTTTACATGTGTTATCTTCTTCTACCTCTCAGAGAAATCCTCCCTCCACATACAGGTGAAGAAACTGAGGCAAGGAAAGTTTCAGTAGATTCCCCAAGAAAGGAGCAGATCAGGATATGAAGGCAGAAATTCTGTCTCCAGAGACTTTTTAACTGTTTAACACCTCTAAAAATGCAGAGTTGTAGGGAAGCAGAGCCCATGGCTAGAGAAGCTCTAGCCATTGGTAATGGCTCTTGAAGGAGTTGGCATATTTTGTTTATTTAGCAAATAATTATTCCGTGTCAGTTGGGCACAAGACACTATACTAGACACCAGGGATACACTGGCAAATAAATAACAGAAGTGTGTTAAAGCAGGCCAAATTGATGGATAGGTAGTGTTTCCATAAGAAGACATGAAGCAGGGTGGGGATTAGAAATAAAAAGACATTTTCCCCTTGAAAATCACTCTGTCAAAATAAGAGGAAGGGATTGTTTCTAAATTTAAATGCAAAAAATATATGTATTAAATTTAAATTCTACTTTCAAAGAAAGAAGAGGAGGCAGAAGACGGCTTTGGACCTTGTGGGAGGCAGCCTCTAAAATAGCCCTAAATAGTCCTCCTGATGTTCTTGCCCTTGTGCAGCCCTCTCTTCGAACGTGGTTGGACTGACTGACCCACTTTTAATGACTAGAATGTGAAGGAACTGAAATGGTGTCACTTCTGAGATTGGGTTATAAAAAGAGTGTGGCTTCCGTTTGGGGTTCTCTGTCTTGCTGTCTCCTGGCTCACTCACACTGGGGAAGCAGCTGCTGCATCGGGAGACAGCCCGGGCAGGGGAGAGGCCCAAGTGGCGAAAGCCTGAGACCTGCCAACAACCAGGTGAGTGAACATAAGAGTGACTCTGTGCCAGCCCTCCTGCCCCCAGCGAGCCTCAGATGTGACCCCAGCCCCAGCTGACAATTTGACTACAACCCCATGAGAGAATTGAGCCAAAACCTCTCAGTGAAGCTGCACCCAGATTCTGACCCCCAGAAACTAAGGTCATAAGTATTTGTTGTTTGGGAGTAACCTGTTCCTCAGCCGTGCATAGCAAAGCAGACATCTCTCTACGGCACCTCAGCCTCTCCCTGTAATATTCCATTTTGAACCACCCATACACAAATTTCCATCATAGAACCATATTTCATAAACAACACTTTCCATCAAGAAAAGAAGGCTAGAAGGAAGGAAAGAAGGAAAAGAGAAAGAGGTTGGAAGGGACAAAGGGAGAGAAGAAAAAAAGGCTACAGCAAAGGCATCTCTGAGCACATTCCCTGACCCAGAGAGAAACTCTGAACTTAAATGTATGACAGTGTGTACGCAGAGTCTATGGATATGAGCTGTATCTGCTTTTTGTGGGTATGTATAGTAATCCTGACATTTACATAGCTTCTGTTTATTATTTTCTATTTTCTCATGCTTGCACTTTGAATGGGGTGACAATGTTGGCTGAATCAATTTGAAAGTGCAGCCATTTACTTAGTTGACATTTATTCATTCAATATTGCTGCTTCTTAATTAATCATATGGTTAATATTATCTGTGGCCCAGAAGTTCAATTAGAGATACACCTTTTTTATAGACAATAAACAACATGTAACAACTGATGTAACCCAGCATGTATGGGTAGTTAAAGTGGGCATTATTTTTTATTTGCTTTCAAACTGCAGAGCAGGCTAAACAATAGACGATAAACAAGTTGTTTTGTATGGCTTTTGTGGGACTTGAAAAGAATTTTGACTTAATGGAAACTGATGCTTTGTTGGAAGAACAAAAGAAGCAATAGAAAATCCACATGGTAAGTGCCCCAAACATATCTTTACAAAAGATACAGTCACATTTAACTCGAAAATTGGGTGATAAAGGTTAGTTTGTAGTGTAGAATTAATAGGTGGTATCTCACTAAGACTCTTCACCTTCTGCCTTGAGAAAACTTTCAAGGTTTCTACAGATAAAGAGAAGGACTCAAGGACTGGAGACCCCTCAAATATGTAGATGACACTGCCATCTTTTGCTTAAGCTAAAGACCTTGAAGCAATGGTGAAAGAATATAACAGAAGAGCAAAGAATCTGGATCATTATATAAAAGAAGCATATGCAAAATCACATCAAGTACATACATTCAAGAGGAAAAGCTGGCTGCAAAAAAATTAGGCATTGCAAAGGAGTATTTGTTGAGGCCATATGGCGCACATTGTTACAACCTAGAAAGGTTCAGAAAGCAGAATAGACCCTTGTTAGCGTCTCTGCGAAGCTGAAAATGAATAGTTTTCTACAATTAAAGGACTATCTACTAGAAAGAGAGATATGATACTAGTACATGCCTGGTTTTGGCAACTATAGCAAAAGCACACATATTTAACGCTGAGAAAGAATAAAATTTGTGTAATAAAATAGGAAACACTTTGGGTATGGTACAGTGTGAACAGACAAAAGAAAAGCTGGTTAGTAGCAGAACAAGGTAGACAATCACTAGGAAGAAAAAAGCCTGGCTTTCTTTGAAGATGTAATACATCAGAGGTATAGGATGAGCCCGGTACACACCTAGAATGAATAGCCCTCCTCAGTAAGTCAAAGACCCCAGTTAGAGCCCTTCATAAACTTAGGTCTAGGTCTTTATAAGTTTATGTAAATGAGAATCATCAAAGCACATAAAACAAAGATGCAAATCCTATGATTCTCTTAAATTCTAGGATAAGCCTGGACCATGGCTAGATTTCTTTAAATTACTCCTACTCTACACTTGAACCATGACTACCTCCCCCTTGGATTTAGAGGTATGACAACAAGTAAAAGATATAAAAATTTTCTAGGATCTTTTAATAAAATAGAAAAAAATATAATTTCTCTTGGAGCCAAGTGAATAAGCAGATCTTGAGATAATTATCAGCAAAATGAGGGTCCTCATCACAGTATATTAATTGGTAAATACCTACTGAGTACCTTCCTCCATATATCAAGCATTGTGCTTGGGGTCAAGGTGAACCAAACAGACAAGTGTTCTAGACAAGCTTTCAGTTTAGTGGGGAAGTAAAGGAAGAGAGATAAATAAATTATGACAAATTAGTTACAATTATACAAAGAGATGTTAAGGAAGTATACAGATTGCAGTGGCAATGTGTGACAAGCAAACCCAAAGGAATTGAAGTAATAGGAAAAGTTTGAGTAAATGAGTGCCTTCTAAGCTAAGACCTCAAGGATGGAGAAGAGAGATGCAGGTTGTGTGTGGGAGGATGAGGAATGTATGTGTAAGTGTGTGTTCACACAGGCACTTATATACATTCATCTACAGGGGAGCAAAAAGCATAAGGAGGACAGATAAGAGAAAAAGAAAGATCTTGAAACCATCTAAGGAGATAAAACAAGCCCAACATTCCTTGGATGTGGGGATTCAGGAGCAGTATAAGGTGAGACCAGAGAAGCTAGCAAGGTCAAATCATCCAGGACCTTGTAGGTCAATATAAAAGCTTTGGACTTTATTATGAAGGCAAGGGAAGCCATGAAAGATGGCCAGCTAACCATGGTGCTTCTCTTTGCCTGAGAGAGATTAAGGGAAGTGAACATTGGGTAAACCTCCAGCAATTCCCTGACTCAGATATGTGTCTCTGGAGGAGAGGATCCATATTAACTTCATCCCTGTGCTTCCCAGGGGAATAAAGCAAGCTATAACTAGGCAGAAGGCAGCATAAGAAGGCAAGAGTGCCCTAAGGGGAGAATGAGTGGATGCTACCAAAACTCGGCATGAGGAAAGGTCACTTGCAGAGGGGAATAGTTTAAGGCTTTCTGGAAGTTGTTACCTGGAATAATAGGTTTGGTAGCCTAAATGATGTCCCTCCCCAAGCCCCTAGAACCTGGGAATGTTAACTTTTATGGCAAAAAGAGCTTTGCAGGTATGATTAAATAGGGGATTTTAAGATGGGGATTATGCTAGATTATCCTGGATTATCTGGGCCGGCCCTAAATGTCATCACAAGAGCCATTATAAGAGAAAGGCAGGAAGATCCAAGGAGGAAGAAGGCAATATGACAACAGAAGCATGGGGAGGAAAGGTGATGCAATGAGGTACTGTGAGTTGAGGAGTCAGGTGGCTTCTAGTAATAGAAACTTTAAAAAGCAAGGAAATATATTCTCCCCTAGAGCCACCAGTAGGATCCAGCCTGGGCACATCTTGATTTTAGTCCTGTAAACTTCATTTCAGACTTTAAGTCACAAAATTTGTGACAATTTAATAGAGCAACAGTAAGAAATTAACAAAATAGCTATGAGTCCACTAGAGTAGATGGAGAAAATATAATATCAGTAGCATACTCCATGTCCCAAATTGCCCGGTATGGTCTTGGTTTACAACTATTAGTATAGCTTTTTTATTAACAGTGTCCCCTTTCTCTCCCCAAAGTACTCTTGTCTGTAATAAATCTGTATAAACAAAGCTATTGAGGCAGGTGTTGGGAATAGCAAGCAGAAGTCTGAGGGTGAAAGGGACATTTACATGGAGGCAGCCCAAGCCTTCCATTCTTGGTTGCATATAACACAGTTCATGAATAACCACAGCAATGCCTACAAACTCAAAAATTATACATTGATTTATTGCTTGAAAATATGTTCTTAAATAAAGAAGATGGAAAAAGGAAAAGTGACTCCCACATAAAGGCAAGACTAGAAGGAAAAAGACTCCCCCAGTCAGGAGAGCCCTGCTGAGAGTTGATCACTGGAGTCCATGAGATGATGAGAGAAGGTGCACACAGTCTGAAAAACTGAATACCAGTCATGTAACCCATTAGCACAGATAAGCCATCCAGGGATTTAAGCGGGCTTACATGTTGTTTGGAATTCTAAGAGGTAGGTTGTAGGTTTCTGAGGGAATAAAAATGCTTCTGGGTTAAACACATGTTAAAAAGACCCCCAGGATCCCACATCCCAGCTAGGTTCAGACCTTCCCTGTCAGCCAGGGAAGAACTTATCTTATCACAAGGAAATTGTGTGGCTCGCCTTCTTAACTCATGTCTCTTGCAACCTTTGAGCCATGCTACTTCCATATCTTAAGAACAACCAATGGTACCCAAGTTCCTCCCATTTAATATCCCAATTCCTTCTTTTCCCATTGCCCAACCTGGTCAATCTGTCACTATGCACAGTCCAATCCATCATGCCTGCTCCTTGTCCCCTGTATGCCACACATCCATTCTTTTGTGTGTCACAGCCCAAGCTCTCCTGCACACATAGGATAGCATCTCTCTTCTCTCTAGTCCTTCAAGGCCAAGCTCACAAATCCTTTCATGACTCCTTTAGCTCCATAGGCCTCTTGTCTGAGTGTCCATTGCATCTACATCCCACTATTAAGTCATTTTTTGAGTTACTTTGATGTGTCAAGCATTGCACTGGTCACTAGTACATAATTGGTGAATTTTAAAAAGGCATAGTCCGTAACGTTAACATTTGTACCCCCATAATATGTTGAAATAAAAAAAAAAGGCATAGTCCCTTCCTTGAGATGAATAGCCAAAAATCAAGAAGCAAATAAAAAATTAATCACATATCATGATAAATATTATAAGGGAACTGAACGGTACATATTGCTTGAGAATATTTCAGGAACATTTACTTACAACAGAGAAGTTACCGAGTGGGTGACACCTGTAAAAACCCTCAGCCACACAAAACCTACCAAGTATAGCATTCACAGGTAGTAGAACGTAAACGTCAGAAGTAGACTCAAATAATTTAGTTTAACCACCTCAAGAGAAAACATAGGTGAACTCCAGAACTCTGAACAACTTTCCTAAGACTATGCAGTTTGAAGTGGACCTAGAACTAAAACCTGGGTCTCCTGATTTCCAGTTTGAAATCAGGCTCACACATCACCTCCTCTATGGATCATTTCCTAATTGTTTCATGTGATTTTTGATGAGCAGAAGCTATACCTTACACTTTTTAATTTCCTGCATATATAAAAGATTTTCAATAAATGAGTATTAATTATGGATTTTCCCCCTGTAACAGTAGCCATGTTTTGCTTCTATTTTCTGGGTGCTTCCACTGTAGCACACACAGTTAGGGGTTGGTATTAAATGGTGTACAGGGCATCCATGCTTCTGCACAATGGGTGAATTCCTGTATTGGCTCACATCCAATATGGAGTCAGTCATCTCACCCCTTGGCTCAGACCCTGATACCTTTTTCCTGATGGCCCATCATACCCAGAACATAAAGGTAGCTGGCCAGGAAACAGAGGACGCACACATTACATTACTCTCTGGAAGGCAATTCTACATTTCTCTAGTGAGCACCCTCTCTCATTCTCTCCATGACTATTTACGCTTTCTCGTCAAATTTCCATCCAGGCTTTTTCCAACAAGCTCTTGACTCCTCAAACTTTATGCAAAAATAGAAGCCAACAGCTGGGAACCTCCACATCTTTCTGACACCAAATCTCCCCGTCTCTTCCATCTGCATCCTCTTCATCCTCACCTCCTTCCTCTCTCCCCACCACTCCCCAGCTTCTTATAATTCCTTCCTCTTGCCAAAGCCCAGGACTTCCACATTTGTTGTTCCACATTTCCTCATATCTTCTCACCTTTTCCAGGATTTCCCGCTTTCAGTTATCCCGTCTGTCATCTGAATCTTCAACTTCTCCCACTCTATCAAATCATTACTCTTGAGCATTCAAACTCACCTGATAACTACTATTTTAACCAAACTTCTGCTGACAACTGTATTCACTTCCAGCTTCTATGCCACGTTTGTTTCTCTTTATAGCTAGGAATCTCAAAAAACAAAAACAAAACTACTTAAGCTGTCTCAGTTACCTTTCTTTTCACTCTTTTCTTTTTACTTTCACAACAATAAAACTACTATTTGAATTATATAAAACATAGAGAAATTTTAAAGAAGCAAACAAGTTAAAGAATAAGAAAGAAGGCAAAAATAACCTCCCTGAGATAATCACCATTAACATTTTGGAAACACATTTGCATGCTTCAATTCATATGTCTGAGCCCACTCATATCTATAATTTTACATACATGACATCATATTCCATTATTATCACTTTTTTTAATGCAGGAGTTTTTTCTGTCTTGCTTTTCCAAAATGACAATACACCCTACTTGTGGTAGCCAGTGTTAACTACCTGGTCTGAATTCTTCTTACAAGTTTTCCTGTTCATATAATTGCTTGCAAAGATACATAGGTGCCTTGTACAGGTTTTCTGAATCTTTCTTACTCCTGTATAACAGCAGATAGCAGAGATTTCTCCAAGTTAACTAGGACACATCAAATTGATTCTTTTTTATTATTTCAAGATATTAGGGAGTACAAATGTTTGTTACATGGATACCCATGCATAATGCTTAAGCTGGGGCTTTTTGTGTGCCCATTACCAGAATAGTGTTCATTGTACCCAAAAGGTAAGTTTTTACTCCTCACCCCTTTCACCCTCCTCCCCTTCTTGGTTTCCAATGTCCTTTCCAATGTCATCTTTCTGCCAATGCATTCACATCATTTATCTTCCAATAATTAGAGAGAGTACATGTGGTGGTGTTTGTTTTTTGTTTGTTTGTTTGTTTCCCATTCCTGAGTTACTTCACTTAGGATAATGGACTCCAGTTCTATTCAAGTTACTTTACTATTTCATTCCTTATTATGACTGAGTACCACTCCTTGGTATACAAATACTACATATTCTTTATCCACTCATGAATTGATGGGCTTTTAAATCTATTCCACATCTCTGTAATTGTGAATTGTACTACAGTAAACATTTGAGTGCAGATGTCTTTTTGATAAAATGACTGCTTTTATTTTGGGTAGATATCTACTAATGGATTAAAGGGTAAGTCTACATTTATTTATTTGATTAATCTCCATACTGTTTCCCTAGAGGTCATACTAATTCACAGGTCTACCAAGAGTGTATAATCATTCCTTTCTGTCTTCATCCACACTAACATTTATTGTTTTTTGACTTTTTTAGTAATGACCATTCTGTTGGGGTAAGGTGGTATTTCACTGTGGTTTTAATTTACATTTCACTGAGGATTAGTGATGTTGAGCATTCCTTCATGTTTGTTGGTCATTTGTCTATCTTCTTTTGAAAAACTTCTGTTCATGACCTTTCCTTACTTTTTAATGGGGTTGTTTGTTTTTTTCTTGGTGATTTGTTTGAGTTCTTTATAGATTCTGGATATTAGCCCTTTGTAAAGGTGTACAGTTTGTGACTATTTTTTCCCACTCAGTAGGTTGTTTATTTACTCTGCTGGTTATTTCCTTTGCTGTGCAGAAGCTTTTTAATTTAATTAAATCCCATTTATTTATTTTTGTTATTGTTATACTTTGTCTTTGGGGTCATATTTATAAATTCTTTGCCTAGGCTAATGTCTGGAAGAGATTTTCCTACATTTTCTTCTAGAATTCTTATGGTTTCATGTCTTACACTTAAGTCTTTTATCCATTTTGAATCAATTTCTGTATATGGCAAGAGATATAGATCCTTTTTAATTGTTCTGCTTGTGGCTATCCAGTTTTCCCAGCATTGTTTATTGAATGGGGCCTCCTTTCCCAAGTGTATGTTTTTGTCTCCTTTGCTGAAGATCAGTTGGTTGTAGGTAGATGATTTTATTTCTGGGTTATCTATTCTATTCCACTGGTCTATGTCTCTACTTTTATACAAATACCATGTTGTTTTTATTACTATAGCCTTATAGTATAAGTCAGATGATGTGATGCCTCTAGATTTGTTTATTTTTTGTTTGTTTGTTTGGTTTTTGTTGTTGTTGTTGTTTTTGCTTAAGATTGCTTTGGCTATGCAGGCTCTCTTTTGGTTCCAAATGAAGCATAGAATTATTTTTTCTAGATCATTCTTTTTTATGTAAGCATTTAAGGCTATGAATTTCCCTCTCAACATTGCTTTTGCTATATTTTAGATGCTTGTGTCATGATTGTCATTCCATTCAAAATATCTTTTGATTTCCATCTTAATTTCATAATTGACTTAAGGATCATTCAGCAACTGGTTGTTCCATGATTTTGTACAGATTTGAGAGTTCTTCCTGGAGTTGATTTCTAGTTTTATTCCACTGTGATCTAATAATGTACATGGAATGATTATGATTTTTCTGAATATTCTGAAACCTGTTTTGTGGGCTAACATATGCTCCATCTCAGAAAATTTCCCATGTGCTGATGAGAAGAATCTATATTCTATAGTTTTGGGTAAACTGTTCTGTAGATGTCTGTTAGGTCTGTTTTTTCTAGAGTCCTGTTTAATCCAGTGTTTCTTGATCTTCTGTCTTGATGCTCTGTCCAGTTATGTCAGTGGAGTGTTGAAGTTCCCAACAATTATGGTGTTGCTTTTTATTTCTTTGCTTAGATGTAGTAGTATTTTATTTATGAATCTGGTAGCACCTGTGTTAGCTGTATACATATTTAGGATTGCTCCTTTTATCATTGATCCTTTTATCATTATATAATTACTGCCTTTGTCTGTTCTTACTATTGTTAAAGTCCAGTTTATCTGATATGAAAATAGCTACTCCTGTTTGCTTTCACTTTGCATTCATATGGAATATTTGTTTTCCATCCCTTTACTTTGAGCCTCTGAGTATCCTTGTGAGTTATATGGGTTTCTTGGAGACAGCAGAAACTAGTTTCAGTCTATATCTTTTAAAAGGATCATTAAGATGTTAATGTTCAATATTAGTATTGATATGTAAGATTCTGTTGAATGATACCTAGTTGCTTTGTTTTCACCTTTGTGTTACTGTTTTGTAAGGGTTGTGAGCTTTCAGTTTTGGGTGGTTTTGCAGGATAAAAAAATTCTTGGCTGGCAGTTATTCCATTTAAGAAGACTAAAAAGGGACCCCAAATTCTTTGGGTTGAAAGGTCTCTGCTGAGAGGTCTGCTGCTCGTCTGATGGGTTTTCCTTTGTAAGTAACATGTTGCTTTCCTCTTGTAGCTTATAGGATTTTCTCCTTCACTTTGACTTTGATCAGGCTGAGGATTATATGTCTTGGTGATGTCTTATTTGTTATGAATCTGCTAGGTGTTCAATGACCGTCTTGTATCTGGATATCTAAACCTATAGTAATATCAGGGAAGTTGCCCTCTATTATTCTGTCAAATAGGTTTTCCATGCTTATTGTGTTTTCTTTTTTTTCTCCCTCAGGGATACCTATAATTCTTATGTTAGTTTGCATAATCCCATATTTCTCTCCATGATTGGTCGTTCCTTTTTATTCTTTTTCTGCTTTTTTTACTGACTGGTTTACTTCAAAATCCTTATGTTCAAACTCTGAAATTCTTTCTTCTGCTTGACCTAGTCTGTTTTTAAAGCTTTATGGTGTATTTTGAAATTCCCTAAATGACTCATTGATTTAAGTTCTATTATCTCATTTTTAATGTTATATCTTTAGTGAATTTTTTGTTCGTGTACTGAATCTCTTTGTTTGTTTGTTTCTTTGAGATGGTTGTCTTCCATCTCCTCAACTCCATTCATTTTACTTGCCATCCATAACCTGAATTCCAGATCTGTCATTTTACTATTTCCTTTTTGGTGGAGCTCATTACTGGAGAGCTATTGTGACCCTTTGGGGATGGCAAGACAGCTTGTTTGCTCATGTTGCTGAAGATTTTATGCTAGTGCCTTCTCATCTGGGGCCATTTTTATCAGCTCAAAACATATAGCAGATATGGTATACCTGTTTTCCTCTCCAGAGATCACTATTTCCCAGTGAAGATAGGGATGGGTCCCTGGATGGTATGCTTGGAGCCTACTCTGGAAGCTTTAACAGGCAGGGAGAGAGGTGGATGTCCTGTGAGCCTTTTACACTGCTGCTTTGCTGCATCTTCCTTGTGCCCCTGTATTTGTTATCAGGCTGCTAACCTGTGGCAGGGCTGGCCCCTGGTGCTAGGTATGCATGCAATGATTCTTTTTAATACTACATAATATATTTTTATACAAATGTAGCAGCAGTTATTCAACAACTCTCAAGTGATAAGCATTCATTTGATATCCAGTTTGTGGGAGACTTGTTTTGCTGCCTCAAATGCTGATATAAACTAATTGTCCTTGTATATATATCCTTAAATATTGGATACTTCCAGAAGTGGGAATACCAGTTTGGATATGATAGATAGATAGATAGATAGATAGATAGATAGATTTTTTTACTTTTAGAAGATATCAGCAAGCTGTTTTCCCAAATGACTATAATTTATCAGAAATGTATGGTAATGTCCTATACTCTGAAACCCTTGCTGCAATAATTAAAATATTATATTCTAGGCATAATTCTAAATTTTCTATATATATAAGCTCATTTAATAGATTCCTAGCAGGGATAATTTTCCCAAGGATACATAGTTTTTAAATGGGAAGGCAGGCATTTAAACATAGGCTCTCTGGTTTCATAGCTGGTATTCTTAATCTTGTGCTATTTTGCTTTAATCTTTGCCAGTGTGATGAGTATAAAGTGACATGTTCTGTTCCTTTAATTTCATTTTTTTCTGAATACTAAAGTGGTAGAACACCTTGTCAAATATTTATTTCTCAATTAGACATGTTTTTAAGGAATTATTTATTTATATCTGTGAAATTGAGCTGCCTTTAACAGAATAGATCCAAAGAACTGCTAATAGGTAGAAGAAAAACTAGGAGAGTAGGTGTGTTCTACCTGGAAGAGTATAGCCAATCCTGTTGGCTCAATTACCATTCATATGTTAATGACATCTGACTTTATATCTCCAGCAAAGGGGTCTTACTTCCAACAATCAAGATGTTTCACCACAACTCCAACCCAATACAAAGAGACTCCTATAATACTTTTATCTTCCCCTCTCCAAACCCTCCATTCCTAGATTTTGCCAAGGCTGTTTATTACAGATGATTCCAAAATGTCATTAAACTTCTTCTTGAAGTATTCAGTTTTATTTTTTTTAATTTATTTATCCTTTATAGTATCCATTCTAAGGTACTCTCCAAATACAGTATATATTCTGTACAATTTACATTGCCTTTTGATCTTACCTTATCTCAGCGTCTTTGTTTTTATCTATGCATACCATGTTTCCCGGAAAATAAGACCTACCTATAAAATAAGCCCCAGCAGGATTTCTAAGCATTTGCACAATATAAGCCATTCCCCAAAAATAAGACCTAATGATGGGCGTGGCCACACAGCATATCTGCACAACCCGTGCATTTCGTCACAGAGCAATAAATAAGACAAGCAGCCCATCTCATCTGCCCCATGAGAGCTCTATTGCTCGACATGAGAGATTGGGGCCAATGGTTCTAAAGGAGTCTCAAGAAATTCAGATGGAATTTGGGGTTTAGAGAGTTATGATGATGTTCCAGAAGAAGACGACTTAAATATATTTGAATAAATGTAGATTGTTGTACCGTACTTTAAAAAAATAACACATCTCCTGAAAATAAGTCCTAGGGTGTCTTCTTGAGGAAAAATAAATAAAAGACCCCGTCTTATTTTTGGGGAAACATGGTATGTTGTTTGACTAGAGTGCCTTCTCCGCTATTTTCCTGAGATGAAGTACTTGTTTAATCTTTTTTCTAAGTTTTTCATAAAGGTGCCTGTCTATATTTCACTCTGATGAATCACTGATATCGTGCTTGGTTTAGGATTTTAGGGTTGCACTACTGATGTCCATTGTATTTTTGTGTGCACATATTAAAGAAGGATAAGGAAGAGACACTCTTCAATACATCGAACATTCTTATCTAATGGATATAGAAGAGAGCTGGCACAGGAAGGATCCCAGCAGAAATATTACAATTCTTCAAGATATAAAGGAGTACAATCTTTGGAACCCAAAACCCTTACACCAGGAGGTGCAAAGTTATGGATAACTGTAATTTGCATTCATATATACACATGCAAACATGAAAGTCTGGAGCAAGCCTGCTCGTGATCTAGGTCTCACTAATAGATTAGTGTCCTCAGAGCTGGAGTTGGAAAACCAACCAATAGTCTATATCATAATACAATCTACTATCCATCTGGCATTCACATAATGCAGTGGTCTTCAAATTATTATGAGCCTGGTTCCTTACAAACTACTCCCCATACACCCATACACTTGAAAAAGTTTTTGAAAATAGTACCTTTACTATAGAATATATTTCTTATATACTCTCTTTCTTTTCTTAGATTGCTGGTTAGTCTTCCTTAATCTATTATATTACATGCTCATGATTGCAACTGACAGTGTGAAAAAAAACACATGGATTTATTGTGCTTTTTAGTATACTACAGCATAATAAAATGATAATACTAACATGTTTAGAATTTATGCACAAGAAATTATGCTAAGAATCTTACATGAATTGTCTCATCTAATCCTCAAAATAAGTTAAGGATTAGATGAGATAACATAAGTACTAGTATTATTAGAAGTTAAGTACTAGTATTATTTCCACCAGAGTTAAGTACTAGTGTTATTTTCTCCAGCGTATAGAGGAAAACTTGAATATTAGAATGGTCATTTTGCCAAAAGTCACACAATACAGCCCTATCATTCTAGACATAGTGCTGATAATTGCTACAACCTATTATGTCCTATCTCATCCTCTGAAACACTGAATAAGTAGATCTTGAAAAATTACAACTCCAAGATGCATGACTTGCAAGCGTAGTCAGGCTCTTCCTTCCACATGCACTTAGCCCTTCTAGCCCTCCTCTTAGGAGGAGCTGCTCAGCCCTTCATGGTGCTGATTCTTTTTTTGTGGTGACTGTTCTATATTTCTTCATGCATCAGTTAGTGTCCTTTGTTTTCTTATATTCTTTGCTAGCTTATGACAATCCTGAATTCTTATCTTCCTTCATGAACTTTCTGATTAAATGCCAGCAGCTAATGGGCTAATTCTGTATTCCTGGTTCAGTTTCCTGACGGAAAGAATCTGATTGGCTCTGTTTATTTTCTCACAGCTAGAAAAGGCATCAGCCTCTGCTTATTTTTGTAGCCCTGCACATGTGTTCCAACCCTGTATTTACAACAGTCTTGGCACTTACCACATATATAATTCCCTACCTCCCTTTCTCTCTCCCTTATTAGATTGCAAACTCCTTGAGAGCAACAGATGTGTCTCATTCGTCATTGTACCAACGAATCTTGACAAATAGGGTAGACTCATATAAAGTAAACATGAGTTTAAAGGAGTAAACTTGCTAATAAAGTAGTAAACAGAGGAGAAAGAGAATAATGAAGTCATAGAACAAGAAATCAGAAAGAGAGAAGGAGTAATAAAGAAGCTATGTAGATAACATTCCGCCCTTAATAATAAGTTAATTTCCAAAAGGAGAGTATAAAAGTTAGGGTCATGTAAGTAGCCCTAACCAGAGACCTTCCATATGACTTCAACTTTCCTTCAGAAGGAGAAATGAAAGATAGTTCCAAACAGGTTCTGCTCAAGCAATAATATGGAAGTGAATAATGGAGAACTGTGTTTGCCCCAAGCTCAAACTGTAACCAACATGTACGAGATGAATTCAATATGTTGAAAACGCTCAGAAAAGCAGGATTGGTCAATTTGACCAGAATTTTTGTGTTAATTAAGCAATTTTCTGAGTTACATGTTCATACCCATGTTGTCTGGTTTGAATCACAAAAAGTCTAGGGAACTAAGACATGTTGGGCTCTAGGGAAGGAAAAGGGTCAGAAGGTAAGTCATGTCCCAGACTATTAACATGCCAAAATTGGCTCTCATGGACCAATGTCAGGTCTTAAATCAACCAACAACTTCCAAGTCATAAGGAAACTGAAGGGGACAAAATGAGGCCCTGGCTGCTACACATCTCTCTTATGCATCCTTTCAAAGCCACACAAATGTGAACTCGGCTATGTAAAAAGTTCAAACCAAGAATGATAAATAGGAAACACATACTGCAACTGCTGCATATTCTGACCAGTATGAAAAAAATCAGTTGGTTTTAGAGAACTAAATTTCAGATGCTACTGCATGTAATCTAATGTAATTCACTATATTTGTTTTTAAAATAACATTATCTAATAATATAATGTTTCATTACAATAATAGATTAAACTTGCTTCTAAATAGATAAATTACCTAGATATATGTGTAATGTAAACATAAAAAAGCAGAAATTTAGGAAACATTTTAACTAGTCCTTTATTGTTAAAAATAAGTTGACTTTTCCTTCCTTCCTCAGTCCTAATTTTTCGCCTCAAAATTTCTCGTGGGTTTTCTTAGAGAATAATTCAGTTATCTGAACATTTCAAAAAGCTATATACAGTAAGTTCTTTAGTCAGCTGTCAGTTTCTTGCCTGTTTTGCCTGCTGTCATCTTTGCTTATTAGGCAAATTCTGTCTTTTGGTGGCTATGTGTGTGTTTCCAAGGACAGGATTGGCCTTGTGTCTCCCTCATCATTGTGTTCATTGCCACTTTTACTGCACTTCTATTGACCAACTAGCTCCATGGATTTACATAAGCTCCTCTTATTGTTTCTATGTCATCTCCTTTACACGAGCTTTAAGTATTAGAAAACCCACATTGCTTTTGTTGTAGCCCATCAGATTTTCAGTAGTTTCCATCAGACTCCATGTTTAAAACACAGCAAACCTTAAGCACTCACAATTGATTGCTGGATCCTCCTTAATTCCTTTGGAGATCATATAGGAAGTGATGGTATATGAGTAGCTTCTCTAGAAGGTTAATGAATAAAATAGTGTGGGTCATATGAAGGCTTTTATTCCTTATTGGATAAAATATACTGACCATGTACTTTTACGTGGATAATAGAAAAGGATGTTTGATACTTTTAATTAATAAATCCTAAAATGTAGCAATACAGAGTTTTTACTTTTTTAAATTATGACTTTTCTTCCAAACCCTTTGGTTAGCTACCACAAGGTAGAACTCATGATATATATATACATTTGGCATGTGAAGCTAGAGGCTTGTGAGAATTGGATTTTCTTTATAAGTAGAACATTCTATGCCATCATTCTAAATTAAAATTTATCACTAAACATTTCAAATGGACAAGAAATTAACTGCTGGTATTGGGCCATTTATTGTATAAATAGCACAACTGTCAACATGACCTAGGGCATCTGAAGACTGCTGGAAGCTAAATTCAAGCCAGGAAAGACTGTAGATAGCATTGAGACAAAGTATGCTGATGAACGGAGGTGAACGCTCTGTGGGCAGGTGAAAGCACAGAAACTACTCCAAATTAAGAGTATAAAGAAGTACCTCATTCTCTATCATGATGAAAGTAAGGATTGGAAATAAAGGAAGATCAATGGAATGGGCAGTCATCATTTTCAAAAATCTATGACTTCGAGAGCTGCTATTAGCATTTGAGAGCCCAGAGGAAATGTATTCTACATCACTGCATACAATGTAATATGGAAAACATTTCAAATGGCCAAAAACATATTGAACATGTATTGCTAATTAGAGTTGCACACAAGTATGTGCAGCATCCTAGTGAGCTGTCAAAACAACTGCACTCACTGATTTAAGTGGAATTGAAGAAGAAGTGAACTTAGGAAAGAGTTTCAATAGGAAGCTAGAAGACATCAAAGAGAAGGATAAGGAAGACCATGGAAATGGAGCAGTTGCCATATGCAAAGATTTAGATGGTGAGAGTCTGTGATCATGTTTGGGATGCCACACACATTTGTTTGGCTAAATATAATGTGACTCTTAGAAGCTTGGTATTCACAACAATGAGAGTTAGGATATCTGGGTGGAAACTATATTTCCATAGAGACATACATTTAGGAATGCCAGGACCAAGAATAGGGCCTGGCACAAGCTGTCACTCAATAAAAATATTAATATGTGGGATGGAAAGAAGCATGGGTGAATTGGTGGAGGCAAGAAAACTCACTCACACCAGTGGATTCCTTACTACATAACAGGAGCTGTGCTAGGGGCTTTCACCTGTGTTACCTGACTTCATCTTTCAAATCTAAAATTTAGGTATCATCTCATTTTTGCAAGTGAGGAAATTGAGGTATATAGAGAATTGACCCAAAGCCAAAGAGCTACGAATTGGGAAGACAAGGACTTGAGTGGAGAGTTATCTAATTTCTTTTAATTTTTTACATGCTGACTTTAAATGTATCTTTAAATCTTAAATAAAGGAAAATGGTTTCTGGTGGGAAAGAAGGCAGGCACAGTAGGTGGAGCATGGCCTCCCTTCTGAAGCATTTATTCTAGAATTGAATGGGCTTCACAACGCACTGTCCTCTACTTTCTATCATCTGTAGATCGACTTGCACATCCTCCACAGGCTGCAACCACCACTGGCCTTCTGCTTGTTTATTTGCTTTGGAATAGTCATTGTCTTGTGGTTACTGAGCCAACTCCTTTGCAAATATTATAGAGAGTTTCTCGGGCATCTTCTTTGGGGTGGTCAGCCAGTGAGGCCAACTGTATCATGTGTTATTTATCAAAGCAAAATTATATGGCTAGCAAAATACAGCACACAAATTATAGAGAGATGCTTACATCTTTAGGCCAATACCCACAGTGCACTGTTTTCCTTCTGAAAAACAGGTATTTATTCACATATTTTGCTGTGATATAAAAAGGGTCTGGAATTTGTAAACTAATTGACTGAAAATAATTATAGCCAATAAAGAAATGATGTCTATTTGTTTATGCTTTTTTCATGTGTAACCTGACCTATATGTTTAAAAAGGTAAATTTATTTTAGCATTTATTTTCAATTATGCTATTATTTACATTTTGGTCGACTGGTTTTTAATTTACTGTACTTTTATTTTTGGTAAAATTATTGACAAACTCATTCTTATATGAAGACAAAAGGAACAGAGTGCATATATATTAATTAAGTTTCTAGTTTCCTCAACTCAGACATTAACATTATTAATATTTTTAAAGGATCTTTGCTTACATTCACTTCCATAACATGTTAATCTTGCATAATCAAATATACATCAAACATAGATTTCTCAGCTGACGGGAGATTTGGTAAATCTAGTCATGCCCATTTCCTTATCATAATATGAGCAAAGCAACAAAGACAGAAGAATCTTAGGCAAACATTGTTTCCAAGAATGTCAATGTTTATTGCCACTGAGCAGGTCTGGTCTAAAGAGTAGGAACAAATATACTAAACCTTCTTGCACATTCTGATTACTAAGAATGGGTCTGTACAACAGAAATTACTCCTTTATTTTGTTCTGAAAAATGGACTAGGAAACAAGTGCCTTGGAGAATCACTCCCAGAGGCAGAGTATTCTCGCTCCATCTTGAATCCTCCCCATAAGAGCTCTGGTCTTTAACATACTGATGCATCTCGATGTCTCTATCCATGTCCGTTACTTCCAAATACAACTATTGCCAAGCACTGTGCTAAAGCACAGAAATAAAAAATGAATCTGATACAATTCCTGCCCTCAGAGAGTTTACAGCTTGGTGGAAAAGAAAGACAGTAGGCAATTTTAATTCAATGTGTTGTGTGATATAAGGGAATTATGCAGTGCCATGTGTAGTAGGCATGCTCCTTTCTCCAAAGATACTGTTTTGCATCCGTTGATGCACATGGTGGCTGAAAAACTTCCAAGTAGGTAAAGCAACTTCAACTGCATTTACAATTGGTGTTTATCTGACTGCCTGAGGAGAAGTCAAAATCCTGAGCATGGATTATAGTATCTCTGAGAAAGAATGAATCCCATGGATACATTCTGGAAGGGTGTGGAAGGGTGAGCAGATTCCACCAATGAGAGTGAGTGTCAGAGGGGAGGAATGGCTCCAGGTAAGGCATCATTGCTGGTACTTGAACCCATCCAGACTCAGCAAATGTGTGCATGTGTGCACCTTGGGAAGGAAAGAATCATGTGATCAAATGAAAGAACTTCCTACACTCTGTAGCATGTCAGGGCCCAAGCAAACCTCCTGGGGTACCTCCCTCTGAGAGTAACTCCAGAGAGAGGAGAGTTCTCTGCTCCCATGGTAGAAACTGCCAAGCAGTTGCAGCCAACCCAGGTCCCTCTGGCACAAGAAAGATGGCTTTGGTGAACATGATAGCTCAGAGCAGTCAAAGCTGGTTCTTCACACCATGAGAGATGAGTCTAGAGCAAGAACCTAGATCATAAAGTTTTTATATCCTATGGGAAATAATTTGTACTTAATCTTAAAGGCTTTTGAGGAACTTTAATTAAGGCAATGATTTAATGGGATTTGTGTCTTCAGGACAATCAGTCTGGTAGTTTGGGGAATGGGCTGGAATGAATTAAGGCATGGACACCGTGGCCTGGCCTGGCCTGGCCCAACTATGTAGCCCAGCCCTGCCTTTGCTGCCTTAACCACAGATAAGCCAAGAAGACACAAGCAGATTTCAGAGAGAAAGAAATCAGCCATTTGGCCAGGGATGACCCACCCAGAAAGTACACAGAACAGTTAAGGGTTGCACTGAGCAATCAAACCATGACATATAAACTTTTAAATGTTGTACTTGTGAGAGGATTTGAGGAAGACAACATAATGGTTCAGAAATTATGTTACAAATAAGAAAAAGAGAGAGATTGCAATAACCACATATTTTGGGAAATTCATTCAAAAGATTAAAAATCGCATGTTACATTTTAACTTTTAAATATCTCCACTGGAAGTTAACCAGTATAGTAAGTAGATTATTCTAGAAATGAATTAAACACCAAGGCAATGGCTTCTCAAGAATGACCAGGTCGGTAACCCTGTTTGTACCACAAGATACATGTAAGGTATCCAGCACTCCATGAGAGACCTTCTGGTGGCCAGAGTCTTCAGCCTCTGAACAACTCTTGTCCATTTAGATTCCATAAATTTTCCCATAGAGTAGTTCTTTTCAATGTATACTATGGGATGCAAAGCAAAAGAACTGGCTTTGGCAATAATTTTTGTGACTTATCCCTTTCCACGGGCTACAAGTACTTTTGCTCAGTTCTTACAGTGATGAAATGTACACTTACCAAAAACTCAGATCTTACCCAGACATAGTTAAAAAGAGTTAAGGAGCTACTTCTAGGAAGTTAAAATGTCAACCACAAATTCAGGAAGAATAGCACTAAAGGGAAAAAAGGCTTAAAAAAGAAAAATTTATAGATTTTAACATCATTCTAGCTTCATTGAAATAAACAATCTCCATTTACATCTGGGAAAAACCTATTTAGTTTTCAGTTACCCTTAAGATTAAATATTCCAATAATCTGATATTTCTCCATACTGTGGGTATCAGGGAAGGTATTCATAATATTAATCTGGGGATACCCAAATAAAAATTATGCCTTCAATTCTTCAAGAATTTCGAAGAGTCTGGTTCCATTTCTGTCCCCAACAGTCACAAAAACATTCTATGACCTGTCTTGCATCTGTTGTTTTAAAATAACTTCACAATAATGTATGATTTCTATTCTTATTTTGTTGAAACCACTGGCATTTGCCCAACCCGTAAACAAAAACAGCATTCTAGAAACCACCAGACATCAAGTATGCAATTTTCTTCCCTAATACTTGGTCTAAAAGAAAGGCTACACTTGCACATTTACTGTAACCATTGTGCATGCATTCATATTCTGCCACCATCTAGTTAAATTCATTTTTAATGAGTCACATCATGAAGCACTGTATATTTTTGTTGCTAAATTTATTAACATATACTTATGGGAGTATAGTTATACAGCTTTTCTTGCGGTGTTTGTGTTTGGACTAATTTTTGCTAATTTTCTTTTGTTTTTCCAAGGAATATTTTTGTCCTTCTAAACCTCAAGAATTACATTTGATGTGGTTATCAAGAAAGAATTCAAAAGTTTTGGTGTTCTTAGGCATATATTTCTAATATGTATTCTTCAGATACTTTGAAAATTCTTTTGGAAGATAAGCCTGGCATGAAAATTTTAGCTTCGAAATTTCCTCCACTCAATTTGGTTTCAAGTATTAGAAATAGAGGGCAGCAATTATAATGAATGTATTATGGCAATAAATTTAGCACTTAGATTCAGGATCTATGGGCTACCAAAATGAAGCAAAATGATCTATGATTTCAGTGAGAATAAAAACACAGCAGTGAACCAGGCACACTGGCTCATATCTGTAATCCCAGCACTTTGGGAGACCGAGGCTGAGGGGTTGCCTGAGCCTAGGAGTTTGAGACCAGCCTGGGCAATACAGTGACACCCCGTCTCTACAAGAAAGAAAACAAATTAGCCAGGCATGGTGGCACACATCTGTAGACCCAGTCACTTGGTAGCCCGAGGTGGGAGGATTGCTTGAGTCCAGGAGTTCAAGGTTGTAGTAAGCTGTAATTGCACCACTGTGCTCCAGCCTCAGTGACAGAGCAAGAGAGAGTCTGTCTCTAAAATTTAATTAATTAATTTTAATTTTTTAAAATAAATAAAAACAATAATGAAAGCAGCAATATGAGGCAGTGGAAATGAGCCTGGACTTTGGCATGAACAGACTCAATATGAACCAGTTTTATAGAAAGTTATTTAACTTCTTACAATCTACTAATATTTCTTCTACTGGAAAATGAGACTACAGGGTGTCCCAAAAGTCACCATACATGGGGAAAATGGCAAACTGTAGCTAAATGTACCTTTATTTACAAAATGTTCAATAAAACATTTTTCTTTGTATGGAGACTTTTGGCACACCCTATGTCAGGGGTCCTCAAACTTTTTAAACAGGGGGCCAGTTCACTGTCCCGCAGACGGTTGGAGGGACGGACTATAGTTTTAAAAAAATCTATGAACAAATTCCTATGCACACTGCACATATCTTATTTTGAAGTAATAAAACAAATGAGCAAAAACACCTGCCTGTGGCCCGCGGGCCATAGTTTGAGGACGCCTGCCCTATATATTATCTACCTAAAAGATCTGTTAAAATAATTAAATAAAATATGCTTGAAAAGCTGCTTATCCCTTAGACACACAAAGTAAATTAATATTAAATAAAACAGCAAGTAAAATAAGTTAATTTCATTTTATTCTACATATCCATGAGTATTTTATTTGTAAATCTACATGTGTGCATATCATATTATGCACATGTATATCCATATAAAGCAAGCTATACTGAAATACACAAAAGTTCTCCATGGAGCAGAATTATGTGATGACCTGAGTTAGATAAAGTGTAGAAAGACCTTATTTTCCTATTTAGGTCAGTTATGTACATGCATCATTGCTAAATAGGAAATTGGAAATTTATTCAATGTCAAGAAAAGCCATTTAGCCACTGATGATTCACATTTTGCCTTGAGTAGTCTGGCAGGAAACTGGCGTATCACTTGTTGGCAAATTTGAACGGTATTAAATTGAACAGGTAAAAAATAGACTTGTGAATTAACCAAATTAAATTTGCAATACGTATTTCCGAGTGGAGTGGACCAAGGAATGCTGATGTAATTTACAGAAAGTATAAGGATTCGCAGCACGGTCATCCTTCCCAAAATCAAACCTCTAGGACATTCCAGAACCCTTCACCTTGACCCCTGGGGTAACAGAGAGTATAGCTGTGAGCTACATGACCTTTGAGCCCTCAGTCTCCTGACACCACAGCCAGAAAAGTCATTGGTCCTCACTCTGTCTGAAAGAGGAGGTAAGGCCAAGTTCTATGTGCATCTATCCAGTAAGCTAGATATATATCTGTTCACTCGCTTTTATAAATACCCAATCTCCAATTCCAGTTCACGTTCACTGCCATTTTTATTTTGACTCACTTCTCTACTTTGACTTCCAGTTTCAACTATTTCCTGGATCCAGACAATCTCTTGACTTTCTCTGATTCACTATCCTTCACTGATTGTGCTGTAGCTTGAACCTCTAATTCTGTTTTCTCTGCCCCAGGCCCCATTCCCTTTGATTCCTCTGAGGATGCAAAAATATCTCCAGAGCATTCCAGGTGCCTACACTCTAGACAGACAATGAGGCAAGGATTTATCTCAACATTCTAATCGCTAAGCAGGAGAAGCAAATCACTATTATGCTTCTAGGAATAAAATTATGCCATTCAGTCCAAAGGAATATGAGTTAGTTCTCAAAGAGGAACTGCTTGTGTTACATGAACATTTTCAGAGAGATATTTTTTACTTTTGTGTGTTCAACATAACAACCAAAATACAATTTCAGGGGAGGTAGGAAGAACCTGCAGTTGCCTCTCTTAGATGTTGACTTTTTTAGTTTTTCCACAAATCCAAGTAAAATCAAAATATAACTAATTTAGAATACTAAACTAACTCCAAAGACTTGACTGGATCCTTCAGCAAAATTAGACCTCCTGGGCACCGTCCCAAGAGACAAGCTGATGTCCTGATGTTTCAAAAACAGTAACAAAGAGAAATGAGGTTTCCAACCACCAGTCTTTTTTCCATTTTAAACACACAAGTCTTGGAGTACTGATTTTAACCATGGCAAACCCATCCTCAGCCCACAGTCTGGATATCACTGAAAGATACAGGCTCTGTCAGACTAGCACCTCTCTATGCCTGGGATGAATGGTGATTTTATTTCCAAAGTGTTCTGCATTTCTATGTTTCACTTCTCCAAGGCCCCAAAATGTTCATAGGTATAAGCCTTTGAATCCATTCATGGTTTATTATAGTGTTTCTAAATGGATACCATGAGCAATGTCCATTCCAAAGCTAGTCACTAGCCTTCATAACCATACATATTCTCCCCTCTGCCTTCACCCTTGGGAAAGTGGCAAAAGTTCATTTGGGCCCACTGTATACAGCAAACACTTAATTGTCTCCTAATGGGAACAGAGCTTTCTCTCTCTCCTGCCCCATGTTACTTATATACTCTTGTGCTGTTTTCTTCTTCCATCTAAATCCCGATGTTACATCATATTAGGTAAGGCTATCTACTTCATGAGCTTTTCTTTGCTTTAACCCTTAGGGGCCTGGCATCCAACCAAATACAGACTGGCTCCATAGTGGAGTCACTGTTCTGTCACACAACAAACTTCAACAGAATTTGTTGAAGAGCAACACAGAGTAGTTGACACTGGAAAAAAAGCCTATCATTTTGGAGTCATAGATAGCATGCCACTATAATTGTTCTCTGATGCCTAGAAAACCAAAAGCAGTCTGCAGTTCTAGGCAAATGAGGACAGAAAAATTCTTCCCCTTCACACACACAAAAAAATTAATGGAAATGAAATGAGGATCAACACCACAAAAGCCCGGGTCACAGGTGTGCCCCTTCAAAGGCAATGGGTGCTTGCCACAGTACTGGAAGCCACAGACTTCTGGGACTCCCAGGTACCTGCCAAATCTTACTCTACTGTTAAAACTGCAGTCAGGACAAGAAACAACTCGCTGGGGATAAACTCAAGCCCAATTTAAGAAATATAGCCTAACTTTAGAGTCATGAAGTAGGAGCTGAGAAACACATCTGTCTCACAGCAGGCAAAGAATGATGTATATGAGCAAAAGGAAATGGTGTAGTAGGACAGAGAGGTAAAGCCGAGAATAGCAACATGCAGGCTTCCAAGTATGTTCCTAGGTGAATCTAAAAGCACAGAGCCCATGATGCTTCTTCTTACATGGGGAAAGACCTCTTCATTTCCTTAGTCAAACTTTCAACAAATATTCATTTAATACCACATGCTGGATCTATAAGACATACAAAGCTCTGCTGATAAATTGCTTTCAGCACCAGGCAGAGGTAACTTTGATTTTAGTATCACTATTACATGCCTTTTACAGTGTGTTAATTTCACAGTTGTCTTTACATGTTCCCAAATGGTTCTCCACAACTAGGAAGGGCTCATAGGAAAAGAAATCTACCCGTTTATGGGTGAGTTCCCAACATAGACCAAACCATGTATACAATTTACAAAATCAAGGAGCAAAGATACATTATTATCAGTCCTAAATATGTATTTATAAAGGTTGGAGTCATTATCCAGCCCCCTAATAAAAATGACTCAAGTCTGTGCATGTCAGTTCTAGCAGCCAGAACATGCTCTTAATACTGAACAGGAGAAATAGAAAGAGCCTCATACTTGATGTTAGACTACAGGACTAGACAAAGACAATACATGTGGGATAGCATCCATTTATATTTAATTATAAATATATTGAAAATTTTATTTCCAATAAAAGAAATGTCTTTTTAATTCTGTTAAAGTAAATGACTCACAGGACGCCTGCAATGCCATTCCTGATCAATGTGTTGTTTACGTTTTTATTTCCATTTCCCAAGTGTATAGAATGTGACTGTATATGGATGGATAGATGGATGATCAGCTGTGGTTAATTATATTTTCCCCTTAACAATTATTCTTTTAAATTTCCAAATTTTTTCTGTTGTCTGAAATATATTCTCTGACATCTCTGAAGAAGTTTGGTTTAGTTTTTTCTTCTCTTTTATTAATTTTCAAATGGTCCATTTCTTCCACTCTTTCCCATTGTATCCGGCACATTTGGGATTTCTCAGCTTGCAGAAGGCCACATGGAGGACTGACTGCTCCTCCCTCTCTCATAGAGGACCTGGATGTTAACACTTTGCCCTAACACATACATCTCCTTTCTATTAGCTCTTTTTAAGTCCTATCAACAAAAATTAAAATACTTCTCCCAGAAGCTGTGTCTGCCAAGGCTTCTGATTGATTTTCCACTGCCAAATGATCAAGTAATAATAATCACTTCACCATTCAAAGAATTCCTGACGATCCAAGCGCACAGAGCCAAGGCAGGGAAGCTTGTTCATGCAGAGTGTCATCCAGGTGCTGTCCAGGAGCTGAGCAATGTCAGTGACAAGCCACAGAGGAGTGAGAAAATAGAAAATGGGTGTATGTAACAGTTATTTCAAAAAAGTTAAAATCTCAACGTAAATAGAATGTTGTTGGAGAAGACCAGGTTGCCCAGTGGTTAAGAGCATGGACCCTGGTACCCATCCACCAAGGTTCGTCATCCTGGCTGGGCCACTCGTTAGCCATGTGACCTTTAGCAAGTTATTTACTGTCTCTGTGTCCTAATTTCCCCTGTAAAATGGGTATAATAATTGCACCTACCTCTTAGAGTTAATGAGAGAATTAAATTCATTAAATCATGTGAAGTGCTTAGAATAGTGCCTGGCATATAGTAAGCACTCAAGAAAAGTTAACAGTTATTGTCATCATTATTATTGCTATTATTATTGTTATCACTTTTGAAGGGAAAACAAAAAGAAAAAACAGAAAAAAAAGAACATAGGAAAGTTCACAATGAGGAGTAAGAAAATATGGCATCAGCTTTTGATAGTCAAAAGGTGCTTTCTGCTATCTGTTGTGTTTAATTCAAATCTATTCCCCACCCCGCCGACACACAGAGTAAATTATGAACAAAATGGTTCACCAAAACTCCCAAAACAATAATGTCAATGGCAAATTTCTAAGCTGTTCTTTTCCATGAACTCTTCATTTTCTGCAACTACTTAAAAACTAAGAAAAATGTCCCATTTTCTTTTGAGTATAAAGTATTGGAAATATCTTTAACTCTTTAGTAGCTTACATATCTCCAGATGAACTCTACAACCAAAACTTCTTGTAAGTAACCAAAAAATAGTTGTTTTTCTTCTTTATTCCATACTCAAAATATTATCCCAGGTTCTGAAGACCCCTTTATTTTGACATCTTACTTTTCTAAACAGATGCAGAGAATTTTATTAGTCTTCTCTGATGTAAAAAAAAAAAAAAAAAAATACTACCTTGTTCTAGAAACTCTTATCACCTTATATAAAAGGATAATCATCCTCTCTGTGTGTTTATGAGGTCTCTTTTCAGGAATACCTAAATCCTCACATTTCTTCAGTCTTTCTTACCTGACTATTCTATTCTAGTCTTCTATCTTATTCAAAGATTCTTTATCTTCTTTATTCAATTCACTCACATTATTTCAACTTTACCTACACTTTCAGTACCATACTTTGTCACATTCATTTGACTAATATTTATTATGTATCTATAATTGTGCATCCTAACATTGCAGATGCAGAATTCAGAAGAAAAACAGACAATATTCCTACTCTCACACAGCCTATATTTTGGCTGAGAAAGGCAAGAAGACAACAAATAAATATATATATATAAAGTATAGGTATCATAGGTTTTAAAGGAAAATTAAGCAGAGTAAAGAAAGCAGTATTTAGAGTTGGCACTATCTAAATAATTTGGTTAGAAAAGGCCTTTTTGATATGATGAAATTTGAGTAGACACCTGAATAAATGAGGGAATAAAAGATGTAAAAATCTGATTTATTGTTCTAGGTAGCAGCCCAGGTATCTGCATGTTTTACATCAGAAAAATTATCTAACTTCTATAAGCCTCAGTTTCCTTTTCTGTAAAATGTCAATAAAGATAATATCATTGTTTTTGGCTTGTCATAAAAATTAAAGGTGTCTGTAGAAGATTAGAAAAGGGCATACTGCAATAAATAAGTGTTATTATTATCTCACACAGCTATGTAACTTTGTTGACTGTTAAAATTTGGGATGCACCCATATTACTTTATGAAAACTGCCTAAAAAGCATTTCAGAGTTTACAGCAAATTAAGTCAAGCTGATAATACAAAAGGAAGCATAATGCACTGAAAGGAATACAAGCTGGAGAAACCAACAAATCTCCGAGCCCCACTTCCCCAACTTTCTGGATGTAAGATCTTGGGAAAGTTATACTATTTCTCCAAATATTGGTTTCTTTGTATCATGGGTTGTGTTAAGGATTAAATAACTTCATATATAAAAAAGGCTTAGCACAGTCCTGACCTAAACAAATGCTCATTTCTTTTTTCACAGCTTTCTGTACATTTACTTAGATAAAGTAGAACCATTTGTTCATATAATTTGATGCACAGAATTAAACAGATAACTTTTCATAGATGAAATATTTAAAATATGATTCTATACTCTCAGGATAAACTTAAGGTCATTGGTGTATTAGGTGAAAACACGAAGGAGCAGGAAAAATAAGTAGTTAGCCTGTGACCAACTACTTTACTTCTAAAAAATACCCTGGACATCTGTAAAAGGAAAACTCTTTTACAGAATTATTCTACTAAAAAAAAAAAAAAGTTTTCTTGTCAAGAAAGTTTTTCCAAGTCAGAAGTGCTTTATCATTTTACCAAAGGTGGAGAAGTCCTTGGATACCTGACCCTATCCATACTCAAAGTCCCTCATATGATTTGACCTTCCTAAGCCCCAGTAATTCCCAATTCCACCAAAACAAAATGTCCCCCAAATAGCAGGGGATCTTGAAGTCTCTGACAAAGTGTTTCATCAGATATTTATTAAAGATAAAAAAACCAATGTATTCAAAGTCAATTAAAGAGAACAACTAAAGATATAAAAACAAGATAAAGTGCAAGAACTAGTTTAAACCAGAAAACAAGCTTTAAAACAGAAAAGACAGAACACAGTTCAAATCCTGGCTGAGTTCCAAATTTGGACATCGATCCTTTCACACATGATATGCTAACATGGGTTTATTATTCAGTAACTATTGCTGAGAGCCTGCTGCATGCAGTCGTCTCTCTAGGCGCTGGGGAGGCAAAGGCAGACACCACAGACAAAACTGCTCCCTGTGGAGCACGTCCTGCGGGGGACAAAAAATGACACAAAGGTGAGAGACATGGTAAGTCAGATGCCGACAAGTGCTATGGAAAAGAATAAAGCCAGGAAGGTGGAGTGTGAAAGGCAGGGTCACTCCAGGGAGAGAAGATAACAAATCCCTCTGAGGCAGGGATTTACCTGGATTATTAAAGAAGGGACGGCCTGCGGCTGGCATTAAGCCAGCCTGGGAGAAGAGCAGGGGGTGAAGCCAAGAGGTATCTGAGGGGCCAGATCCAATAGGGTCAGACCATTAACAGCACCAGGGCAGAGAGCCACTGCAGACTTTGAGAAAAGGACTGCAAAAAGCTGACATTTAACCTCTGTGGTACTGAAGGCAGGATGCATTGGGATGGGGAGAGGCAGGAAAATGGGGAATGATGAAAGGGACTTGAACCACTATCTTATAAACTAAAGTTTTAACCAGAGAAAATTCCCTTTTCTAAGATAGGGAAGACTGTGAAGCAATGGTTGGTTGGTGGTTGGTTGGTTTGCAGGGCAGGGATGGAGATCAGTTTGAGAAGCCTGTTAGACATCCAAGTAGCAATGTCCAGGAAAAGAAGAAGTTAAATACACATGTCAGGAGTTCAGGGAAGTTGTCCTGGCTAGAAATATAAATCTGGGATTTTGCATAATAGAGATAGCATTTAAAGCCCAGGAGGAGAAGAGACAAACCTAGAGAGTGAATGTAGAGAGAGGAGAAGCCTGAGCTGCTCCGGGTTCAGGAAGGTGACCTAGAACTAGCAAAGGAGCTGCCAGAGAGGTAGGTACACAGCCAGAGAGTCTAGAAGGCATGAAAAAAATATTTTAAGGAGGAGAGAGTGATCCCCTGTGGGGGAAAAAATATGCTCCTTCTCCATCAATCAAGAAGAGGGCTGAGGACTATATTAGGTTTAGCAATGTGAACGTCCTTAAGGACTTTATGAAGAGTCAGCAGAGCAGGAGGGGAGAAAGGAGAAGTGAGGAATCGGGGACATCAAATAAGGGCAACCCTCTGAGGGGCTTTGTTCTAAAATGGACTGAGAAGTGGTCCCAGCTATTCTGGAGACTGAGGTGGGAGGATCCATTGAGCCCAGGAGTTCTAAACCAATCCAGGCAGCATAGTGTACCCCCATCTCAAAAAAAAATTAATTAAAAAACAACATGGACTTAGCAATAAGAGATCACAGGTTGGAAAAGTGGGGTGAAGAGAGGTAGAGAAATAATGACAGAGGGAGGGAACATTTGATGCTAAGGAGAGAGATGAAGCCACCACTGAAGTGGCGTCCAGCTTCTGTCTCGGGAGGAATGAGGGGTTCTCCAACCAAACGGAGGGGCTGGTCTCAGATGCAGTGAGGAGAGTACAGTCATGGCGACAGCAGGAAGGCAGAAGAACTGACTCAGAGGCTTGTAAAAGGTTGAATGTGGAAAGAAAGCCAGTCCCCAACATGTCAGACGAGTTAATGCTACTGGTCTCTCTGAGAGTTAACTGTGAAAAGCTATAAAAAGCCAAAGCAGCAGCATGAGCAGCTGATGTGAACCTAGAAGGTGTAGCCATGTGAGAGGACCACGTCATTATTATGAAAGGGGCTCTTAAAATTGCCACCCAAGTAGATGCTGTTGGGGATGGGGTGAGGGAAGGAAAGTGAAAGGGGAGGGAAGGGAAGGGAGAGGAGAAGGCCACACACAATCTTAAATTCAATATTTCACTCCCATTAAAGATAAGCTGTTTATAAGCTTCAGTGTAGGGCATATAATTCTATGTAAAAACTCTGTGGTTCCTCTTCCCAAACATAAATCATAAATCATGATCATCCTACACTCTGCTCTCTGGGAGTCCTCGAGGCAAAGAGACAACAGGACACGAGGTATGGTAATAAAAAAGTCTGGGTATTATAAAATCCACCCTGAGCTCCAAGAAGAAAAGGCTAACAAGAAGAGAGGTCTGAAAAGTACTAATTTACCCAGGTACAATGCAGTTTTGTACATTTTTATTCACATCCTCAGGAATCAAATGTCCACCTTGATACCTGAGAGAATTTTTTAAAGTAAATTCTAGCTATAAGTGTTTTAAAGATAAACTATGAATTCTTTTTGGAACTAAGTGCCTTGATAAAATAATGAATATTAAATACATCTTAGAGTCACAGAAAGGACTTAGCGCCAGAGTCTCTCTGTGGTAGCTGAGGAGTGCCCCCTACAGTCTGACGTGCGCAACGCAAGCAGATGACGAGGAAAGAACTGAGCAGCAGTTTCAGGATTCTCAATAAGGCATCGAAGAAAGAAAGGTAAGAAAACTTCGCTGAAAAATGTGACATTAAAGCCTAGGAAATATGTGGACACTATGAATTGCTATTTTTACATATTTGTGAACAGCAAGAAATGAAAAATTCTTGCATGGATTTTCTTCTATTTGACTATCACCATCTATTGCTTACAAATAAGAAAACACAATGTATTAGTAAAGTCTGTTTTCATTCTTTGGTTACTTCACACAAGTATTTGAATATACATGAAAATAATAGTAAAAAGATACATTTTATTCTGCTACGCAAAGAAAAACTATCTGGGAGCAGAAATGATTTGCACTGATGTTAGTAGCATAAAAAGAAAATGTAACATATTAAAATGAAGTTAGATGAATTCTAACTTAAGGGTTCTTTTATTCCTTTTAGTAAAGACTCCACAAAGAAATATTTGTTTCTATGAATGTTATCACTTAAAATATTAATGATTTTCACAATAAAAATCACAAAAAGGCATGAAAAACATATCCTATGATTATCAATGAATTTTAAAATAATATATAAATGTACTTATAAATATGTCAAAATATATTACTACACTGATATTCAATATTATACACTGTATGAAATGTTACAATAATTTGAGAGGCAGAAAATTTTATAGTATATCAGCTAATTAAAGTTAATAAATTTCATATATAATATTTCAGTTTAATTTTTCTATTTGTAAGAGAAGGGAAAGACAAAATACACACCAAACCTTTAAAATTTTGATGGGAAAGATTTTAAATATTAATATTAGCACAACTTAAATGTATCAATGTATTTGGTGTCTAACTATTAAATTAAAATTCAGAATTATATAAATGTTTAGCAATGGACACAATAATATTTATCTAAGTTAATAGTCTTTTTTACATAATCTTTGAATAAATGCAGATCTTTGGAAAACTGCATCTAACATCATAAAATGTTCATTTAGACTCAATTTCACATATAATTCATGAGATATACATAAATGTATGTGATTAAATTGATAAATTATACTTTCAAACATTTTCATAAAGAATGTTTTTCACACTCAGAAACATGCAATTAGGGACATGGTTTGATGACTTCTTTTCTTATAGATTTTAATATGATATAATCTAAGATTTATATATGTGGCTTCTAAAATTTTTTAAATTACATAATAATGAAATTATAAAATATCTTCTTTCTTGTAGGTAATAATAGCTAGCATATTTAAGAAAAGCTACTTGATATGTTAATCTTCCTAAGTGTTCTGCTTATTGACCTAATAATCACAATTGTCTCTTCTTTCCATTTTCTAATAATATGTATGTGATGCATTCAGATGCAGCACTTGTGGAAATGCCTGCTAAAAAATACATTTGTGCATAGGCCCAAGTGTACAGTACATTCAAATTAATGAACCTAGCTGTGGTCATATTTAATTAACCTTCTATACTCACCCACACTATAGAATCCTTTCCAAAATTGAAATTATACTTTTAGTGATATGAAATAAAATATTTCAATACTATAATGATTCTTCAATATTTAATCCCAGAAAAAGAAAGGAAAGAAAGAATGAATGGTCAAAGAAGGAAAGAAGAAAGGAAGGAAGGAAAGAAGGCAGGGAAAGAAAGAGGGAGGGAGAAAAGGTGGATGAAAGAAGGAAGGAATTAGGCAAGAAAGCCCACTGCTTTAGGTAAATGAATCAACATTAACAATTTATAAAATTAACAGTTTCCTCCCAAAAAAGGAATTAACAATTTCCAAATATAGCACTGGTCCAGAAAGAAATTCTACTATCCCTAGATAACAAATATGAATAAAAAATAAAATGTGCCCAAGCTTTAAATATTATGTTGATTATACAGGCTTGACTTGTAGAAATGTACAAAAGTACAATTAAGACAATTTTAAATAAACTTTTATTCAAATTGAAAACAATTTTAGGTTGCATATACTCCTTTGGTGTTTTGAAGATAATATAAAATCAGTCACTTCCTCATGCCCCAGAAAATGTGGACATTTTTTAGAAAGGCTATTGCTTTCATACTGTTCCTACTATGAAAAATGCTACCTTTTTTGGCTAATACAAAGAAACCACAATTAACAGTGAAACCATAAATACTTTCTGTGTTAACCACAAATGGCCTTTCCCATAGAGAAATGGCTTACATGTGTTCTAAATGTGTTTGGTTTCGTTTTGTATGGAAGGAGCTGTGGGTATGTTTTTATCTAAGAAAAGAATATGGCATGCACATGCACAACTTTCTAAAATGAGAAACACTCATTGAATTTAATCGGAGTTTTGTCTGGGCCGGAAATTCAAAATTAAGCTCCACGGGTGATGATTTTGGATTCTCTGGACAGGACTTAAGGGTCTACTTGCCAAACTTTCTTGGACTCTCAGTGAAACACAAGGCAGAAGAGATGTTCGCCTATGTCCTAGTATTGTATCTGGTGTAACCATGGGCCGATCTCACTAGGCATAGCCTCACACATTTCCACCTTACCAGTTTAGTTTGAGTTGGTCTCATACGCAACTGTCTAATGCCCGTGATTCTGCTCTGGTTCAGTCTTTGTGTCTGCCTGTATGTGTGAGGTTGCACCTAATTTCTTCAGTATTTACCCATTATGTGAACATCAGAAATGTGTGGAAATCTACCCATGTTGGTGTTAATCATCATTTTTCTATTTGAATATAACAAGTGTTTGGTCCTTTTTATAAATGTTATAGAAGCTTTGAGAATACATAGGAAAGAAAAGTGCCCTCTCAAAATGTGACCTTTTTCTCACTTGTGCAATTGAGGCTCCTTGGAAAGGGTCTAAATAGAAATTAAATCGAATTTTGCAGTTTTTCAGTGGTCACATATAAAATAAAATGAGGAAAGAAAACTGACAATCAGGAATTGTTCAGAATACTCTCTACCCAGTTGAGTTTATACACTCAAAACAGCAAATCTAAGCAAAGGATTTCCCACATAGAAATTATGTTTGGAAACCTCTCTATAAAAATATGTCCCACTGAAATGCATCAGGTCTACTAAGTTTATCTTAATAATCTACAGTAGTACTCCAAAGAATAAACCAGCAACTGTTTTTTATCATTCACAAGCTTAAGACAGTAAACTGAACATTTGTTTTTTCAATTATTCTTTTTATTTTAAATGTGCAAAGGGAATTACTAATTTTAAAAATATATAATTTTCAGAGCCCTGTAAATTCTCTTTCTTTAAAAAACAAAGGCTGGGTATTTGTAGCACTAAAACAAGTTTCAAAAAGAAAAAATTCAGTTCAGAAAAATTAATAAAATGCATTGTTTGGCATCACGCAGACAAAGCTATTAACCAAGCTATCGATTGGTGGCTTTTTGTAATCTGTGCATTTGTGATTAATTTGAATATGGTTATAAACAATGCTGATCTATGATTCAAAATTAGGATTCTTTTGGTGGGCTGATTTTTTTTTCATGGGGATGAAGCTTGGGGTGTGTGGAGGCATTACTAGGAGGAGGACCACCCGCTCGCCCGGAGGCAGATGTAATGGGATTATCCACAGCTGTAGGTCTTCATTTACCACGATGCCTGTCCATCCTCCCCTTCATATCGAGCTATGTAATATACTATAATAAAACTTGGAAAGTCTTTTATTCTGCTTTAACCCAATTATCTTTTTAAAAACTATATTCTAATATATAAAGTCAAAATGTATGTATTGTATTAGTCTTTGCTATATTGAGAAGTAAGCTGCTCTGTCTGCAACCAGGGTAGCTACTCTATATTTAAAATATCATCAGATACATAGTACTGAAATGGTATATATTGTCAATGGATACTGTGATTTTAACTAAGGTTAAAAACTTCAGACAAGGCATATAAAAATAAAATATTAACTAATGAGACAAGCTGTAAACACTTTTGGTTTTTCCTAAGCTGTTTCCTAAAAAGGAATTGTAGAGCAATACAAAAAATTTCCTAGAAATAATTTTAATATAAGATGGTGTTTATTTCTAAAAAGTAAAAATAAAAGTAAAAAAGATGGTGTTATAAGACACCATCTTTTTGTTAAAGTTTTTGATGAAAAGTAAATTGTAATTAATTTTTTATTCCATTATGCCTCACATCACTGTTTCAAAATAGCTTTTATAAAGATAGCAAGGAGTATGAAACAAAGACAAAACAAAATAAAAGAGGTTATTGGATATTTAAAGAATCTCCCTCCCCCTCCACCACCACAAAACAATACATCTTCCATGGCAGAACAACTTTTTTTCTCCTCAACATATTTCCATCTTTAATATCTTTCCCTTTGCAATACTAGCAAAAGAAAATAAACACAATTGCACCACCTATAATCTCAAGACCATTTTTACTGCCCCATGCATGTTAAAGGAATGATGTTTTATGAACAGCACCAATCTTATAAATGAAGCCCTTAAAAATATACACTCTCATCTTTTGCATTCACCTTATTTATAAAATGAATCTAAGAAAATGTCCTTTCAAGGGCATTCTCAAACTTTACTCAAGGGTTATCATTTCCAAATATTGAAAATTCTCATGAAGAAAATATTAGATTCTGTATCCAGTTCATCTGGGATTTCTTAAGTGAGGTCCATGAACCACTAACATCAAAATTTATCCCTGAAACTTGTTTAAAGTTCATATCGGAATTGGTAAGGCCAGGTCTGGGGATATGCATTTAACCATTCCTAAAGGGCTTCTGACTCTCCTGGGTGTTGGAAATGTCTTAGGGTGACAGCCTCTGGAGCACAGGGTATCTGTCCTCTGCACTGGACCTGCACCAGGCACAGAGGTGATCCCAGCAGAGTGCAGTTGAAATGCATAACCGGCCCACTGCCCTGATGACCTGAGACTCACAGCTGCGCAGGGCAGGTGCCCGTGTCCTCAAGTCCCTGCAGCACACGCCGTGCACACAGTTCTTGGGACACATGGGGACCCACACTTTGCTTTGTGTGTTACTGAACTGACCTGCCATTCCAACCAGATGATAAATTCCTACAGAGGAAAGTTTTGTTTTGCTTTGTTTCTTTTGCTCATTCCACATTCATTGCATATTTATTGAGCACTTACTCCAAATACCATGTCTAGAATTGGATATAAAGGGATGAATAAAACAGGTATATTTCTGGACTTCTGGAAACTCCTTGACTGCTGGAATAGTTCTCATGAGGGATAACTATTTCGCTTCCTAGTCAGTCAGTGACTGGGATTTGGGGGTGGGTGTTTTAATCTACTAGAATAATGATATCAGAGCATTTACAGATTACATACATAGTGTTTTATTATAAACTTTTCTTTTGCATTTTCTATGTATTATAATTACAACATCACTAATTTTTTAATGTTGTGCATAGGTAGGGAGGTATTACCTATGAATTCCAGTTAAGATGACTAAATTAGGCATTATGAAATCTGCATTATCAAAATGAAGCATCCGTTCTAATATGGTTGAAAACCACTGACTTGGTGAATTTTTTTTTAACATTAACTTGAAGATTTCCTTAGCACTAACCAGAGTAATATCTAAAAAGTAATAAAAAAACATATAATTATGTTAAAACATATAACATATAAACATAAAACATATAATTATGTTAAATAATGCTTAATAAAAATCATATAACTTAATGAATAAAGTAATATAATTTCACCAATGACCTCCTTACCCTGCCATAAACTTTCCTTTAGTCAATAAAAGCTTCCATGTAGTTTTCAGCTACATTCATTAGTGGTCTGTAGTTTAATACTATGTCTACATGACTGTAGATGACCAATTTCAGTTTTCTTGGTTAGTCAGCTTAGTTAAGTTAGCTATGGTTAGCACTTACTCTGTCATCCTGAGGACATTCTGCCCAACTAGGTGGTGACCATTCTCTAAATGACTTTTCAAAGAATCAAACTGCTCATATAAATGTAGTTACATTATCTAGCCTCTGCTTATTCAAAAGGAAGTAAGCAAAAATAAGAAAAAAATTAAGTAGGTGAGATTTATCCCACAGGTAGTCACGTTCTTGATCTTTTCTGACACTCGAAGGACAAAGTCAAGAAATGAAAATTACTCATATGCTATTAAAAAGCAGTAATATTTCCAGACCTTAGGAGTTCTTTTCTTCATTGGAATTCTAAATCACAGGGACATTAATGATTCATATAAATCATTATTTATATGAATGACCATGACTGCAAAATCTTTAAATAGTTATCTTACTCTGACATATATTGACAGGGCAACAATGGCACCTGATATAGCTGCTATATTTGCACATTCGGGTACAGCAGCAGTAGCCAATCTTTGGTATCAGAAGATACGTTCTATCAGCAAAGGAAGGGGCAAAAACGACACCAGATGATGATGATGATGGAATGACCCAGTGTAGTTTCAGCCAGCTTTTTATCACCATGCTGTGTGAAGACCATCACTGTATAAGGAACGGCCCTTCTCACCTAAGCCCTCTCCCTCAAGTCTGACTTGTGTCCCTCATTTAATAAGCAACAACCATCAGGATTACTGAGCCTGCCAAAATGACTACAGATTTATAGGAGAGAGGTAAAAATAAACTCAAATAATTTAAAATGCATTAAGTAGGAAAGGCCTCCTTAGACCAAACTATTTTGTAAATTTTACAAAAAAAAAAAAAAGTAAGAAAATATTTGTAAATCTTACATTTTCCTTTTCACAAGACAAGCAGTATCTAGGTTACTTAGCTCAGCAGTGTGAACAGTTGTATGAATTAGAAAACTTCCTAAAAGTAGTAAATAGCTTTTACTAAACTAAGGGATCTTGAATTTAGAAGTAATGTAAAATGCGTTTTTTTCTTAAAATTATTTTTTCAAGAGTTTTGATTTCCTGAGCCACAATCAATCTACTATATGCATTAATATAACTATCTCTATACAACAGGTAGAAAGCAGAAACAATGAATGCAACATATTAAGACATAGGCCAAGTACAGTGTGACATTTTTGGCCATAAACATGTCCATGCATGAAATACAGGGTAATTCCCCTTAGTAGGATGATATGGAACACAAGACAAACCCCTACATTTTATATAGTAGTGTCTGAGTCATGTCATACACAAAATGCTCATGATTCTGCAGTGTTGGATTGATTTTCAATTATTCCAATATCTCCTTCCATGGCTATTGTTTTAGTCTGAGCCCTGGTATAAAATAAAGCTGCAGCCCAGGAGGGATGGGGATTGCAGAGAACTTCAGAGCAATTTACTCCCTGTCAGAATAGTGAAGAGAACTGGAAAATTTTGGAAGTCTATAAACCAGTGAGTACTATTTCAGCTCTGCCCACCTTTCTCTCCACTTCAGCACAAGATTTCCAATTCCTTTCTTTTTCTTGTTTTCCTGGGAGGATAATGGGAGAAAGAGGGCTTATGTATTTCCATATGAGTTTCCCCAAAAGAGAAATAACAAGAACAGAGGAGAAAATGGGAAGTAGTCATAACCATCTGCCCCACCATTCCACCCCCACCTAAGATCATCCAGATCCCAGAGGCAAGATGCACACTGCTCTGACTAGGATCCAAGGACAAGAGATGGCTCATCAAAAAAGAGCACAGTATCAAGTTTCAGTATGCGTACCTATCACAGGGTCCTGGAGAAGAGTGGCCCTTGCACGGCAGTGTGCTTGGGGGACTTCATCCGATGCAGTTTACACTATATGTGTCATGACGAGCTATTTCACAAAGACATCCTCACTCCTCAAAAGTGAGGATGTCTCCTCAAAAGTGAGGAGTGAGGATGTGCTCTTTCTGGGTCAGAGCGAAAGTGTGCAAAAGGCAACTACCACATTCAGTATTGAGCAGAATCAGATTAGTTCTCATTTTCAGCTATAAATTGTCACTAAGTCTTTAAGCCCTGCATTCTCTCTCTTTAACTTCACCTCCTACCACTTTCTTCCTCACTGTCCATCACGACCATCTTACATCCTTCACACGTCAGCTGAAATCACTGCTGCAGGGAAGCACCCCCAGCTCATACCATCAAAATGACTCCCCTGTCATAAGTCCTACACTTTGTCTTTTATAACACTTGTTATACCTGCATTTATTCAAAGTTTATCATTTCTGATAAGTTGCAAGTTTCAAGAGAGCAGGGACCATGTTTGTGTGGATCAGCACTATGTTTCCAAAGCCTGTTCCTTGCATGAAGTAGGTGTTTAGTAAAATATCAGTTGAAGAAGTAAATAAATATTCTAGTACCAGCTGATGGCAAATATTTTCTGCCATGAGACTGACTAGTAAGGTCTCCAAACAATGAAAAATAGGGCCACAGATGATATAGATTAACTACAAATTAGCTTTAAAGATCAAAATTCTTAACATCAAACCCTACCAACTTTTCCAGGTTCACCTTACACCAGATTTCTCTTGCCGTCTACTATCCAATCACCCTATTCTTTCAGTTCTTTGCATGCAGCATGGATCCCTTTATTGCCACTGCTGTTTTAAGGGACTATTTCCTTTGCTCAAAATGTTCTCAACACATTTTGTTGAAACATCTTGTGTCTGTCCTTCATTTCTTCTCAAAGTTGAGTTTTGCATTTATTTCTATAACCTTTCAATTCTCCACCAGATTGTGCAATCCATAAAACTAGGACAAACTCTCATTGTGCTCCCTATGGTATCCCACGGCCTAGCACAATGTAGGCAACCTGATAAATATTGTCGCATGACTGGATGACTGAAAAAATGCATATATTTTACTGTGGCTAAAATTGCCCAACTTAACAATCATCTTCTTACTGGTATTTATTGTAACGTTGTCTTTGGAACTATAAATGTTTCTATTCTTTATAAAGAGGCTACCACCATAGAATAAAAGAAAACCAAAAATGTGCCACCTACTTCATAATTTTTCACCTTTATCAAGCCAAGAAATTTCCACAGATATACATCAGGGTACCAATTCCCGGATTTCCAAGAATATGTCTAGTCCATGGGAAAGACCTGTCTTTTCATCTATGGCTTTGGCATTATAACTTTGAATTGTAGTCTGTCATATTCAGTAATCCCCATTATTGGTTCTTAATAAATATAAGCTAAATTACTTCTGCTTTAAAAATGGGTCCTAAAGAGCAGACCAAGGTGGATTTGTTTAAGAGCTATGTCATGCCAGCGCATTCAGAAACACTGCAATTGCTCGTGCTTCGTGGGAGGCACCCTCTCCCTGTCTTCCACGCATAACAGAGAAACGCCTGCCTCACTGTTCCCCATCTCAGGATGGTTGACTGGAATTGGTATTTTGATTTCTTGCCTCAAAATGGGAAGGCCTGACATCACTTCTCATCAAAAATATCTAAAATTGATTTCTTAAAATGGGATGAAAGTGACTTTATGGATTACACAACGGGAGGCTAGACACTGAAGTAGACTCAGAACAAATAGATAAAAATTTACTTTGGTTAATCTCAGGAGCCCTCTGGGTATGAGCAACTTGACAATACGCGGCTTGTTTGCTGAGGTTCTTCAATTTTTGATCCTTTAAACTACAGATCATCTTAAAGTAGATCTACCCAGTTAGTAAACCCAACAGCCTTTTTGCTGATCTGGGCGTGATTGTGACAAAAACATGTGGGGAGTTGACTTTGGTCACCAAACCCGAGCTATTCAAAACTGCTGATGTGCCAGACGCAGGTTTCCTTATAGACACATGTCAGAGGCGCGCTGCATGCTCTGGCTCCCAAGCAGGAGGTTAAGAGTTTTTGGCTCCCTAGCTTGCAATTTAAACCCTCGAACAAAAGTATTCTTCTGGGTAGTGTGGGTGCAGTGTTTGCAAGCTTTAAGTTGTTTAAGCTGAATTGCCCCACAAGGCAATTACTGGCAACATTTCACTATCTTTCTGCTCTTTTGATGTGGTATTCATTTTGTTTGAGGCATTTGCCTAATTTAAGAGGTACAGGGATTCTGTTAAGATTACCCCCCAAGTCCTCTTAGGTTTGGGGAATGGGTAGTCTTTGCAAACCACAGAGCCCACTGCATAAATTGAAACACTTTAAAAAAAATACATCTAGCATAATGGAACCAGTATCTAGAAAAGAAAGCTGTTGTCTACAGATGACAGAAACTTACCCTTCTTGGCTTATCACACTTTGCCTCCTTCTCTGGGGACAAATAATCTGTTGAACAACAGCAGCAAACAAAACAAAAAACATTCTGCTTTTCGACTGACATCAAAAAGCTCTGTGCTCTGATGGTTCAAACTTTACAGAGATCTTGTGGTCCTAGGAAAATAGCTTCGAAGTATGCGCATACAAGTCTTCATCTGGAAAACAGGGAGCCAGGTGGGTCTCAGAGCTGGATGAATAGAATTAGAAGCAAGACCTGGAGAACGAGCTCACATGTCCCTAGCAACAGGTCAGTGTCTACTACTTCCCAAGATCTAAATTACATCAGTGTTGGACCTCATTTAAAAAATTGAAATACTGTGGGCACTATGAGGAGGAGAGATTTTAAGTTACATGACAAATAATTTGAAGTGGCCCATATTGATGCACAAAAGTAGAGCTGCATTCAAAAATCAGTGAGGGCCATTCCTTGGATATGAATAAAGACAATTGTTTTTCTTTTCTCAATTAACTTTTATTACTAGAAAGCAAAATGCAGACAGACAGACTTTTAAAACAAGTTGTAGAAATGGACCCAATTTCTTCATCTATTTCAAAACAATCCACTTTGTTCTACTGGATTCATGCTAGCTTAAAAAGTCAAGTTATTAATGTGAATTTTTTTTACTATCCTAGTGATGAGAGTTAATGTGATGTGCACCTTTAAATATTGGGCACGAATAGTACTAATGGTTCAAAACCTGCTAAGTTGGCTTTTCTTTGCAAAACGACTAAATCATTCTCACATTCTCAATACTAATGAAGTCACTCAGAATAATCTCCTTAAAGAAAAAAATACTTGTTATTTTTTTAAAAAGCCTTTGCCTCATAATATCTAGTTGCTACTAATATGAATTCAGGAAGCATGGAGTTAAAGAAGTTGGCTTTTTTTTTTTTTTTTTTTTGCCTTAAATCTGAACAATTGGAATCAGCAGTTTGCATTATTTTAAAAATGAATGCTTAGAATCAGCAATTTTCTTGGGGTTTTTTTTTTTAAAGATCTTGAGGGTTTTTTTTATTTAAAGTGGAAAACTACATTAAGTGCAAGGCAGTCAACAAAGAAGCAGCCATAAAGCCTAAGTATTCCTAGAGTTATAAAATATGTCCATTGTGCCAATTCCACTGCCAACAATGAAGTTTTAAGCATTAATATGCCTTCATTGCAGTTTTAATGCCTTAATATTGACTCTATAGCTCTTTTGGGTAATTTTGCTTTCTCTGGTACTTGAAAGGTGATGATGTCAGCGTTCTTCGCACTGATTCATATGCAGGTTGATGAAGCTGAGTTATTTATTGAGTTCCATTATATTTTCTATAAACATTAGTTCTCAATAAACAGAGACATTTAGCCGAGGGTTTATTTATTAAATAGGTACTGTACAGATGGTTTTGCCACACATGATGTGCTGCAGAGGATATTACTCAGGAATAATCAGCTGTGTTATAGCTTGGCTAAATTAATAAGATGATAATGATGAAATTGATGCTTTTGAGCTAGGCTTGGTAAATGGTTTTTGCATAAACAAACTGATAAATTTGAGAAGCAATTACTTGCTTGTCAAAGATAAAAACACAACAGGGCCCATTTATAGTTAGGTCCTATTTATTTTTAAAGATTGTACCAGATTTTATGTTTAATACGCTGCAATTAAAAAATAATACTTAAATGAAGAAGAATAAAAAAAAAACTAACTTTCTGAGTTCTCCTTCAATTCTGAAGAAGCAGCATTGAATGATTAGACATCAAGCAAACTTTTTTGGCTACATCTGGAGGGAAAATATATCTGAAAAACAATAGTGTAACATTCCACATAAATTTTTAATCATATACGCATATTGTAAAAACAGCTGATTAACAACTCCCTCAACTCTATTTCTCACCCCCTACCCCAGACACACAAACACACAGACAAAGGGAGATGTACAAAAACACACTTAATGAGGGGGCTCTATAAAAACTTTTTTATCTGGTTTCCAAATAGCAAAGGAATTATTTATCCTATCTTACAGTGCTCTACAAAAGTTACAGTTTAAACCCATTTTCTTCAACCAAACATGGTTCAGTTTTACTTGGAGCCTGAACATGAAAAATACCTGCTTATTGATAGAATTTACTGATAGATTTTCATTACATATAATGCTGTCTTTTTTGCACTATAAAAATTAGAACTGACTACTAAGGTCAAGGAAACATTATCTTCCCTCCCCAGATTTATCAGGATTTTAATAAATCCTTAGGAGTCACCTTTTAGACCCAGACATGCCTCCATATATTCCATTATTATCAATGTGAGCTATACATCAAATATATATTTTCTACATCTGTGTGTATATTTTTAACTATACAAGAAAAATGACCTATAAGCAATGTCTATGTATTTTGCAGTATCTTATCAAAAGCTATATTATTATACTAATAATAGGAGTCTTCATTTTTCTTCCCCTTAAAGTCTACAATTAACAAAGATAAGTTTTAGCACATTTTTACTACCTGGGTACATTTGCTGTTATCCACATAAACTAGATGTCATATAGAAAAGGAATCACAAACACACACACAAAATTAAACCTCTGAATTCTAAATGTTAGGATCCAAAACTTTTGTCATTGTAATACTTTTTTTAAATTAAGTAACAGGGGCAGAGACCACCCCTATTCAAAACTATTACATGAAGTCATCAACTGTGAGATAAAATCAGATACTTATTTCATTAAAATAGTCACCTTCTTTGTCTTTTTAAAAAAGAACCTTTATTTCTTTCATTTAAAAATGTATTCACTGAAAATAAATTAATGCTGTGACCGTTCCATACCAGTGTCAGAATGGGTATTTTGCATTTTATTGTTTGTGTGATATAAAATGAGTTACAGCAAAATGCTGGATAGAAATCCTATCCCTCTGAGCAATTCAAAAAAACAAAATATTTATCTCCTCAGGAAATGCCAGTAGGTACCAAAATGTAATGATCACAAATAAACAAAAATAGCTAGACTTATTTAAAAATTACATAACAGATTTTTATCACAGAAATTCTTAATACAATATACTGGTCTGATATCAGAGAGCCTAATGATTTGTTATAAAACTTCAGTTGTGATTTTTCTCCTCCTGGTTAATTGGAAACAACTGCTCCCCAGGACTAATTACAACTCCATCAAAAAGAAAGGTGAGCACAAATATGTCTTAAGGGAACGTGAAAACTTTGAAGGTATGGCCCCATAAACTGAATTAAGGGATGAAATTTAAAACCATTCTATGAGCTATGCTTTCTAGAGACTGTTGCAATGAACATGAAGGAAATAAATCCAAAGAGTTTTCTAGTGATGATATCAAGAGGCATGAAAGCATAACATATTGAGAGGCCTTAGTGAATCCCACATTGATCAGCTTACAAATTGATTATTGTTAATAGAAATTCTATGTTGGCTCTGAAACATCGTGTGCTTTACTGGAAATAATTTTTGGTAAGTGCTTAGCAGAAACTGGCTTCTTGAAACTGCTTTGAATTACCTAATAGCACTAATATGCATGTGAACTCTGCGCTAAGCTATAATCTTAGTAATAACCTTACCTAGCATGTAACATTTAGCTCCTACTTTAAAAAATCAAGATATTTTAAATATAATTTAAATATTATTTTAAATATAAAATGTAAGGATAAATGAGTGCAATGATATATCTTTGTTTCTTGATCTGCTATTAAAAACTGCAATATCTGAATTTTTTTACCTTGGTTTCAAATGTGTATAACCCTATGTCACAAACCTGAGCATCTGGCTTTGTCCTTGCCTTTTTAAAATACCCTGCAGTAGTAATTCCACGCAATACTCAGTACAGTCCTGACAACTAATACAAGGGTTACTTGGTTCTAGTACTAAAAGGATTTGTAAAGATTGGCTGTTTATTTACTTGGCAGTGTAACCTTTAAAACAAACATGTAATGTTGAACTTAGGAAATATATCTTGACAAATTGCAGCATTAAAATTGTCACATTTGTGAAGTTGTTTCTAATTAATATTCAGGTGACATGTTTTCTTTTAAAAAAAATCTCTAGGGAAGTACTCTAGTCAAAATTCATATATAGATTTAGATATAGAAAAAGCATTATACTAGTCAAAAATCCTGACAAATAATTTTAGAATTTTAAAATTTATGTGCTATGTGCTTTATCACATATTTTTGTCAACATATACTAATTTATATTCACCCTTTGCTACATTTAATAGTCCTATTTTAAACATCAGTGATTTATTCAATTAAATAATCAAAATAAGAATCAAATTAAGCTTTCTTTTAGACATATTTTGACAGCTATTTTTAGTTTTATAATTTAAAAATAGTATAGTATTTTTTTAATTTTAATGATAATTTATATTTAGAAAAATAGCAAAACACTCCAAAACATTTATGCAGTTCTAATATATGGGGGTGAAATAATTCTAATATATTTATTTGCAGTACCAAAATATAGTCATGATTTTTTATATTTATGAAATTCTCCCCTTTGTGTTAAATAATTATTGGTTAAGATAATCAAAACCACATTCATTCAATTATTACTTCACATGAAATGAAAAACATCGGATTTAGCAGTGGTAAGATTATAAACTCTAACAGAGAACACAGAAATTCCCCTTATAAGCACACATTGAAGCACGCTCGTCGGTTAGAAAGCTAAATTATGCCGATTACAAAGCAATTGTATAAGATGGCTTGCATGGATTGGAACACTCAGCAACCATTCAAAATGAGAGTGGGAGAATTTCAAAGACACAAAGTAGAATAGAATGATGAATTCCTGCCACTTTGCTTCTTAGACTCTGTCTCTTTCATATTTACTCCCATTTCACTCCTAGGTATGGATATATGTCTCCAATAGCCTAAGAATGCATTCATTCATTCATTCCTTCATTGTTTCTTTATTTTATTTATTCACTGAGTACCTGATATGTGCACTGCAGGAATGCTAAAATGCATCAAGCAAGAGCCCTATCCTCAAGGACCTCAGAACACTGGGGAAATGGAGTGTAAGAGGCATGCACTCCAGTACCACCAAGTAAAGTATGTCATAGGGAAAAAAAAATCCATTAATAGGAGTAATTGAACCTATATGTTCAGCTCTTTAATGTACATGAAAACTGAGATATCATAAACTTAATGAAAAAGCCAGGAACACAAAGTCTAAAGCTGAATTGATGAAAGAATATAGTGGATACCCAAGCAGATGTTTTTCCATCTCAAAACGTGTTCCCTGAGTTAAGAAAGGAGAACATGGGACCAACGTGTCCAGTTCTAAAATGTAAGGGGATGTGAGAATGGAAAAGAAAATAAGAGAGAGATGGACAAAAAACTGAAAAAAGTCATTTCAATGTTGCAAATGTCTCAATCTTCTGAAAATGCTGTTCTTTGAGCAGTAAGTATTACATTCTGCTTAGATACCCAAATACTTCTTTATCTTAGGAAGCAATAACTTCTCATTGCCCCCCATTAATTCCTTGGCTTCTCTGCTGAGACTCCCAACAAAGGTGCCAATTAGTGCCAATTGTCATGATGCTTTGAGATGTAGACACCTGTCTTCTAATAACTGGACGGAGACCACCAATTCATTTCACACAGACTATCAAACAACATCAACTAGTAATGGCCTATATTTACTGTCAACCTGGGCTCAAGCCAAGGCCTTCTCCCATGGAACTGCTCCAGCATTCTTGATAACAAGCAGCAAGTTCAATGTGTGCTCACCCCACTCCAATAAATGGACCAGTGACTGTGGAAACAAGTGCCACTAAATAATCATTTCTCTCTCTCTCTCTCTCTCTCTCTCTCTCTCTCTCTCTCATTCTCTGTTATCTCCATATTTGAACTTTGTAGAGTCAGCCTCTCCTAAGCAAATATTTTTAAGACCTATTGAAGTGAAATGCAGATTAAGATTTATGCACAATTTTTTTAAAATATGGAAACTAAATTTACATATTCATGTCCCACCATAAGATGAGGAGGTAAAGAAGGCCTGCTGTATGTTAAATTCCAAGAAGCAAAATAAACAGTATCAACATCAGGGATGCATGAATTCCATGTAAAGTATTTTATAACCATCTGCATATTGTAGTTCTCTAAAATCTTTAAAGTAACTTTAGAGTACTTAACTGGAAGTAGATTCTCAAATTCCTGTACATATTTTAAACATTAAAAGGAATTTGTGTTTCTTTCTTAAATGTCAATCCAAGTTATCAAAAACACAAAAGAAAAAATTGTTTAGAGCAAATGACAATATTTGAAGAAATTAATAGATAAGTCCTAAAGAAATGCAGGATATGGAGAAATTATTCTTAGCTCCGGTGGTAAGAAATAGGGTTGAAGAAATAAGTTAGGGTCTATCCTTAGAAGGCTAAAGAATTTGTTTAGGTGGGACTGCTTCACGGATATTAATTTAATTATATAAAATGTACCTTATGCAGAAAGACTGAAAGACTGGAGGCAGGAAGGACAGTTAGAAAAAAAGTAGTAATTATTCAAGTAAAGGCTAGAGTGGTGGAGTGCATGTCTTAAGAGAGACAGTTGGTTGAAATGGAGAATTAGGAGAGATGTTACAGGGTTAAAAACAATAAGACTTGTAATTGATTAAGCAAAGGAGGCAAAGAAGGAAAGAAGATAAAAGTTGACCCTGAGAGGTGCCTGGATGCCTGAAAGACAATGAGCTGGCAACAACAGAGAGAGAGACAGAGAGACAGGAGGAGAGAGAGAGAGAGAGAGAGAGAGAGAGAGAGAGAGAGAGAGAGAGAGAGAGAGAACCTGCAAGTGCAGATGAGCTCAGTGGGGACATAACCATTTCAGTGCTGGAGAGACAGCCGAGCACAGCCATATTCTGCCTCACTTTGGGAGTCATCAGAGAAGATATAACAACAAAACATAGGTAGTAGATGCAAACGCAGGAGACTGCAGAGCTAGAAAAGAAAAAGAGATCCTTTGACATACAATGCAGCCCCTGCCCTTAGAAGCACATTGTCTAATCAGAGAGAGAATTATGCATCTTCATAACAAACCAAAAAAAAAAAAAAAACCACAGAACTTTAGTATGAGTTAGTAAGAACTAACATGTAGAATGTGTTAGTAACACAAAACATTTAAATATGTACACATTTATTCTCTACCCTACCTCTAATTAATTTTGCTGTCTTAGAATGTTCGGAATTCTGCATCATGGGAACTAAAGGATACTGCTATACAGCAGTGGCTTTGGATTGAGGATGGTTTTGTCTTCCAGGGGACAATTATCAATATCTAGGGACATTTTCAGTTGTCACAACTGAGAAGTGCTACTGGCATCTAGTAAGTAGAGGCCAGGGATACTGCCAAACATCCCACAATGTACAGGAAATCGCTCTACAACAAAAAATTATGTGGTCCAAAATGGCAGTAGTGCTCGCAAGACTGAGAAACCTTGCTATAAAGTTACTTGAGTTCTTTGCTTAATATTATCTAAGATACTTGACCAGTAAAGTTCCCCAATGATGAGATGAGCTAATACATTACCTGACTTTCATTTGAGTGCTTATGGCAGTTATTCAAGCTACAAAGAAGACACTAGAATTTTCTAGGGTAATTTCTACCACAATTGAAAGTAATATTCATGGCAATTTGGATAAGTATGTAGTTAAGCATTTGGAATTTCAGGTATTTAAATGTCCAACATTTTCTGGGGTAATTGTGTTTTCTAAGTTTCTATTTTTCAAAATTCCATTAGCCAGTACATTCTTCACAGTTACAAGCTATTAAAATGTTAAGATAACTTGGTAGGTATAGAAATTTACCCTTGCTGACTTCATTGCTAACTTTCCTCTTTAATACCATATAACTTCTCCAGCACTTAAATTCCACTCCACTCTGATTACTTGTTTTGTTATTTATGCCCGTGGGTCTCTGTGAACACTTATCCTGCTTTTATGCAGATTTTGTTTTGGTGATGCTGCTATCATTGTGTAAGAGTGCCTTCAACTAAGCCCTTTCACAAGGAAGCCAGCCGCAGAACCACTTCATAGCTGAGATTTACAGTTTACAAAGCGCCTCCATGACATCATCTCACTCTTCAGGACAGTCCTGCGATACCATGTGTTACCTCATAGCACGTGTCAGGAATTTTCACCATGTTGGGAAACTTCGGCTTAGAGATGCTCTTGAGCGCTGAGACCAGACCTTGAACCCAAGTTGTGTGATTCTGGGTCTGTTATCCCACATTGCCTACCTAACTGTGGCGAATACACCTGGTGGCTCTTGCTCCTTAAGCCCAGGCTCCACATCCACGAGGTTCATCACTGTGTCTCCATCTCACATGGCCCCATTCATGCAGGCCACATTAAATGCCCCATTTCTGAGGCTGCTGTTAAAGCTGGAAAAAACTGGCCACTTCGATGGACAAGGTTTTAATTACTTCACCTTTCTGGACCAGCCCATTCAGATGAAGGTAAAAGACTGTTTTAGTCTGTCCATCATTTCTCAGTAGGAAAAGTTAGCTTAAAAATATTAAATGTGATAAGATTCCATTTACACAGATTTCTTTTTAGATTTTCACAGAAAGGTATGGGTGTGAGAGAATTCTGACAACGTTTGTTGATATTTGCTTCCACTACAATGAGGGGTCCCCTTGGCCTCCATGTTCCCCATCCTTGTTCCCTCTCCTCCATCACCACACTTCCCGTAAGGTCTGGGTAAATGGATACCTAGGTAGTGGAGTCAGTTATCAACTCACAGCTCTGGGCTCTAACTACAGGTGATCAAACATTATTTGGGACCACCTCTGAGCCATGCTTAGAAAAGTGGAAAGTGTGGAAAGTGTTATTTGTAGCTAAGAACTCATGAAGAAATGTAGGCTAGAACCAGAGGAGGTACCTTAGAATTCATTTTGTCCAACAAGCTCCTTTTCAGCTGAGAAAACCGAGCATCAAAAGGCACTTTAGTATAAATCATCATGGTAATTGTGAGTACATAAAAATGATGAAAATCTCTCCTGCCAATTTACCTGCTGCAGGTTATCTTACATTCTAATACACCAAGTACTATGTTCTCTGTTTTCTGTTTTTTCCCTTCTGTTGTTGACTCTTCTTTCTCCATGACTCCACCTTGAAGTGAATTATTTGTGTTCATTTAACACTTTGTCTGCAGCTTCCTTCTTAGTGTCCAATACGTGGGCTCTGGGACTACCTGGATTTGAATCCCATTTTCATCACTTAATAAGAGAGAAATATTGAACAGGGGTCTTAATCTCTCTAGCCTTCCTTTCCTCATCTTTCACATAGTGATATCAGTTGTAACTACCTCATAGGTATTTGGAGAATAAAGCGAGATTCCACCTGTGAGTAAGTGTGTGTGTACCACGAGCATCAAGGCATACATTCTTAGCACTATGTCAGGTATATGCTCAATAAATGCCAGCTTCTATTTCCAAGAATAGTATATTTAATTATCAAAATCCTGGTTATGTAATTAAATTCAGTAAATAAGTCACAAATTAAACCCACCTAGTGGGTTGCTATGCCTTTTCTGGGAGTTGGAACAACACAAACATAATGTGTAGAATAGTAACTGTTCTTTGACTAGCGCTTTGTGATAAGCCCTGTAGTAAGAACTACTGCTCTTTTGTCCCATTTTCATCTTACCACAATCCACTCCAATTTTTCTTTTTTTTTAATTTTTTATTTTTAATTATAATGGATACATCATAGTTGTATATCTTTATAGAGTACATGTGATATTTTGACATAGGCATGCAATGTGTAATAATCAGATCAGGGTAATTGGGGTATCTATCATCTCAAGCATTTATAATTTCTTTGTTTTAGGAATATTGCAATTCCACTCTTTTAGTTATTTTAAAGTATAACTTACTGTTTACTGTAGTCACTTTGTTGTGCTATCAAATATTGTTCTTTCTATCTAACTATATGTTTGTACATATTAACTACTCCTCTCAATCCCTCCTTCCTCCCCACTACCCTTCCCAGCTTCCGGTAACCATCATTTTACTCTCTGTCTCTATGAGATCAATTGCTTTAGTATTTAGCTCCCACATATGAGTGAAAACCTGTGAGATTTGCCATTCTGTGCTTAACTTATTTCACTTAGCATATTTCTAATCCCATCCATTTTGTTGCAAATGGCAGGATTTTCTTCTTTGGGTGGCTATATAATATTCCATTGTGTATATGTACCACATTTTCTTTTTTAATTAATCCATTGAGGGGCAGTTAGGTTGATTCCAAATCTTAGCTATTGTAAATAGTGCTGCAATAAACATAGAGTGAAAATATCTTTTCAATATACTGATTTCTTATTTTTGGATATATACCTAGCAGTGGGATTGCTGGGTCATATAGTAGTTCTGTTTTTAGTTTTCTGAGGACCTTCCATACTGTTTTCCACTGTGCCAACCCCATTTTTTCGTTTGCAGATGAGAAAACTTAATCAAGTCAGACAGATGAAGTGACTTTCCCAAGATCACTTGGAGACGAGATTCTGGAGACAAGACAGGAAACAAGAGGTGTCTGATCTCAAAGCCTTTCCTATCTAAACCACTTTAGTTTTTCCTTTTGTAGAATGTGCCCAGCCCTGCAGAGTGTGCAATCATGTTCCCAAGCTATGCACACAGAGAACAAGGGATAAGCTATACACCAGCAGACACTGAAGGTCCACATCCCTCTAACTCTTCTGCCTCTTTTCCTCACTCAGTGGCCAGAGAACTGGACCTTTGCCGTCTGCCTCTTGTTTGTCATAGCATGTGAAATCCACAAAGTTTGGATTTTAATTTCAGACTTTTATGACATGTCTCTTCCTGCCTAATCATATAACCATTATTATATCCTAATCTATGTGCCATTTTATTAAAAATGATTCAAAACAAAAGTATTTAAAGCCCATTATAAGTAAAGTCAAGAATTATTTTTTAAAGTTCACCAACCTTATGATATCCACACAAAACAAAATTAAAGCATTTTCTTAATGGCTTACTGATTCCACAAAAATCTCTCTCATACCCTGTGTACTGCCTTTGAGAATCTACACTGATACATAATCACACATTGTAGGCATCCCGATCTATGGAAAATGTCAGTTCAAAACAATAAGGCCTGGATTTTTTTCCTAGCATTAGAATGTTAGTAGATGCTGAATAATAATATTGATAGAATTAACAATGCCTCTAATAATTTTTATTGTAGTGAGGAATACTACTTAAACATACATGTGTATGTATGTATGTATCTAGTATGTGTTTGCTTTTTATAAACCCTCTAAGTAAAACTGGAGAGTATCTAATCCAGGAAGTTCTAATGTCAATCTTTATTTTACAAGCATGAAAATGTATATCACAAGAAATTGTCATTCATCATGACACTTCACATGTACTGCATTGTTTTAATAGAAAAATCTAAAGTTTCATTATGTTAATGTTGAGCAATGAAAATAAAACATCATAAAAAAATAAGCACTTTTTGGTGATTGGCTATAGCAATTTTCTGTCAGCTTCAAGCACAATAAAAGCACACTGAATGGAGACAGAACAAACACTAGGAACCCAGCAACAACAAAAATGTTTCACTGGATCCCTGGAAATTTAGTGTTAATAAAGTGTCAGCCCAAATAAAATACAACTTCCCCAATAAACTCTGTAAGAGTCCATTGCCCCAGAGAAGAATTTATAGAGTGATTTTTCCTATAAAGCCATGGTGAAAGAAACCGATCCAAATAACATTTCTCATTCAAAGTGATAGATAAAGTGACACATTTAAATTTAATAAATGATGTAGGTCAAATTCAAAATAGAGGAATATTACAGAGCAAATACAACCCTGAAGCTCACTGATCACTTTGTTGATCTTTTTCTTTTGTAGGCAGCACAAATATAGAATTGATATATCGTACTGACAGGATCCACCATATGACCATTGTGCAAACAAAAAAACAGAGACACATATACAGTATTGTTGTGAATAAGCTTGGGTGTTTTCTGTATAGAGACACATATTTATTGGGAAATTAATTTAAAGCATAGATTGTTATAAGAAGGAAGTGTATATTTGGCTTAATTTAAAATATTTTAATCTTAAAAAGTAAATTATTTCTTTTCTGATGTCAAAACTTCCACATTTCCTGAAATTAAAAGAAAAAAAACTTCCACATTTAGAAGACTGTATTTTATTCACATTTTTTCCTCTCCACTTTTTGCTTAAAACTCCTTTATTATAAAAATTCCCTTTGCAATGAAATAAATATTTCCCATGGAATGTGGTATACTAGCAAAGATATAATATGCATCACATGATAAACCTATAATAAATTATCAATGAATATTTATTGAATTGGTTACATTTAATATTTTTTACATAAAAGTCCCCCCCACCACCACCACTCTATTTGAAGATAGATTAAACAGTATCCGCCTGGAACATGCTAAAGTTCAAACTATTCATCCATTCATTTACAAGCCACCTGAAAGAAAGGACATTCAGACTAGACATTAGGCCAATAATTTAATTCCTTCAATTTTTTCAAAAGATTATTCAAGTATAATAAAATTTATAGAACATTTTCTAGGAGATTATTATAGATGTTTTAATCTGCTTTTCCTGAGCCAAATGAGTGCACTATTGTTTAATACATCCTATCCTTGGTGAAAAATTATCTTGCATATAAGTTAATTCTACTACATTTTATTTATTTGTGTCAAAGAGTTTAGGTATTGCCCAAACCCTGACTTTGTGAAACTGATTTTCTTTTCATATTCTAATTCCTTTATATACTAGAATAGTAACTGTCCAATAAAAGCAAAAGCTGAATTAATTGCCCCAAATTGTTTTATAATATGACACTCCTTTTGCATATCTAATTTTTGTTTTGTTTAGCCTTTTGTTGATGGCTGATAAGCACTTTGCTAAACATTTAAATGAATAAATCTCTACTTCTAGTTAAGGTTTATAGGGAATTGGGGTTTGTATTATGTTCTACAATACACTGAATTACAAGATATCTGTATTTTCCCAATCTTCTGAGAGTATATTGTTACAAACTTCACTGCCTGAATATTCCTGATTCTCTCACATTCATATTACAGGAATGAATATGTACTTTCCCACTCTACAAGAGGGCAAGCATTATCTAACCTATGGCACGTGAACTCTTTGCAAGAGTTCATATGATCTGCAGGAAAAAATAAACTGTTCACTTTGCAAGAGTCCTAAAATTTCTTTTGGTTTTCAGGATCCCTGGATCTTTTTAGCCCCAGTGTACCTGCCTCTGTGATGACAGAGACAGTTCTGTGGCCAACCACTGGCCCTGCCAACCCCTTGGCTGAGTACCCTAACGGAGTCCACGAGGATCCCTCTTTGTTCTGTTGTCTGTGCAGACAACACTCACCCGACTGTGTAGAAAAAAGTGCTAGACTGGAGCTGTGTGCACATAAGTAAAATATTGTTGAATAGTGCCTAAGGAAATAGGAGAACATTATTTTAAATTATCTCGATCATAAAATCCAAGTGAAGATTTGGCAATATAGTAGCAAAAAAAATCTCAAAACCAGTTATTCCTTTTAAATAAAAACAAAAATGAGAAACAGTAACTATTAGAAATCCCACCTGGTGCTTTTCCTGTGTTAATGATGCTTCTTAAATTGCATGTGGGTAAATGGTAATTTTGTCTCACACCATTAAAAACTAATGGAACCCTTGATGATAAGAAATGCCATAGCTAGCTTGTTGGAAAACGTTTAATTAATAAAGTAATAAAATTATTGTAAACTAGTGCAGTTTCAGGGAGAATTCAATGGGATATAAAACAGATAAAACATCCTAGAGAGTTTGTATGGAAAATAAACATTACTATATAAAATACCATATAAAGTAAAGGAGGTTTGTGTCACATAGAATTAAAATTAGCTATTATACTAATAAAAAAAGATTATTCTTCCGGGGGAAAAAATGTTAGAGAACACCACCTATAAAAAGCTATTTTCAATCATTCAAGAAAATTATAAGAAAAGGAAGGTTATTATATTTTTCTATAAGTTGGAACTCAGAATTTCAATAAGTGTACGTATGATCAAACAATTGGCTAAAATTTTTTTTTAAATTAAGTCATTTTTTCACCTGCCTTTTCTTAAAGGAAGTTAGTTCTTTAGATTAACACCTACATTTTTCCTAGTGCACTTTACATTTTTGTCAGACATTGAGACCTGTTCAGGAATCTTGAAGGAGGACAATTCCAAATGTCTTTTGTCATTCATTTGGAGATAAATCACTAAATAATAAACACTCTAACAGTCAGCTCTGTGTTTTTCTTAACTCTATAGTAGCATGGTGTTGATTCTTTTTTAGTTCTCTAATTGTCCTTGGAGTTTCTACTATTCTAAGTTCATAAAGGGCACAAATTTAATGTCCTCACAAATGGGAAGATTTGGGATCTTCAGTTAAGAAAATGTCCTAATACCACAAGGCAATTTGAAAGCCTAAATGAAAGTTGTCATTGTAATGGTAGTGCTGTCTATCTTCTCAGTACTTGTAGAAATAATACGGAGTTTTAGAGCTTTCTTAATTCAAGTTTTCATGTGTTCATCCATGCAAGCTTGGACACATGCATTCATTCATTCATCCCCAAAACACTAATTGTACAACTTCTGCACTCCAAGTGCTCTAGAGTGGACAGAGCACTGAAAACAGAAGTTACTGCTCTCATGAAATTTGCACTCTAGTTCTTAATTTTATTTTGTTGTGAAATTAAACAAGTTTCTCCTTTTTTAGAGGCCATCCCACAATCTGTTCCAATTGCCTATGTTAAGTTTTTTTGTCAATGAACTCCGTAGCTTTTAATTTTTCACTTGCCCTTTTATCCCCAGTTTTTTTAACTAAAATTACTCTGCTTATGATCTTGAGGGGAGTGCCTCTTAGAAAATCTCCAAATCACAAATTATGAGGAAAAGTTTGACTTGAATATGCGAAGAACTTTTTGTAAACAATAATCAAATGATAAATAACATAATGGAAAAAGTAACAAAGAACTTTAACAAGTAATTTATAAAAGAGAAAATATAAAAGGACAATAAACATAAGCTACACAGCATTATTAAAAATAAAAATAAAATAAATCCTAATTAACATAGAAAATTTTTGGTAGAAAGAAAAATCAAAAATTGATTATACCAAGGTAGGTAATAGTATATAGAGAGATGTACTCTCATTCTTAGCTGGTAGTACAACTTTTGAGTGTTCATTTGAAAGCATTTATTAAAATTTAAAATATATGCAACTTTTAGCTTAATAGTTTTGCTTCATAAATTTATCAAAGAGAAAGAATGAAAAAAATGCATACAGATTTACATACAAGGATATTCACAGCAACATTTGTCAGTTGAAAACTTAGGGGAAAACTTAATAAGGGACTAGCTAAATACATTATCCATCCATAAAATAAAAATACAACTGAAGGACAAATCTCTATATATTTGCATGGAAAGATATCCATGACACATTTTCAAAGAAAGGCAGATTATGAAAAACTATGCATAATGTGATACTATTTAAAAAATATATGTGTTTATATATGAAAGATACATCCTAAACTTTAACTGTTTTTTTCTAGTGATGGGATTATGGTAAATTGTAAGACACTTTTCATTTTCCATTTTATACATTTCTCTCTTAATTCTCTATTATTTGTAATGAGCATTTATTAATTTTGCAAACAAAAAATATTTTTGCTTTTAAAAAATTAGTGAGTCATTCTATTCCCACAGACACAGAAACTAAATATAATTGGTTCAGTTTCCAAGATGCCCAGGTCAATTTTCTGGAGTTTAGAAAATGTGGTTATTTGGCTTTTTGGTGAGTTTAAAGTATTTACTTTGTCATAACTTATGAAAACTTTCAAATTCCTAGAATCAACTATCATACCTGGAAAAAGAAAGGAAATGGCAACATATATTTTAACATATCTTCACATTTTTTTCCAAAACATGGGGCAAAGTGTCCTTGAGCATTCAAAGCATTGTTTCTTCAGACAAAACAGCAAGAAAATTCGTTTCAGAATTACATCAGCATTTGCATATGGCTCATCATTAGCCATCAAATATAGATGCAGGCCTAGGATATTTTTAATCCAGGTATCCAGCAGTGCTAAAGATATCATTAAATAACACTTAGTGATTTGGGAATTTTGTATATACTGCATTTAAGATATTTTAGCTCACTGGATACTAACAGTCAGAAACTCTTGGATCCTAGATATATAGATATATAGAGATATCTATATGCATATAGATACGTAGAGAGATATCTATATACATATATATCTAATTTATGCTTCCTGTGTATAATACAGCTGTTTAGATCACCATAGGGTACATTCTAGCACAGGGGTCCTCAAACTTTTTCAACATGGGGCCAGTTCACTGTCACTCAGACCATCGGAGGGCCGGACTATAGTTTAAAAAAAATTATGAACAAATTCCTATGCACACTGCACATATCTTATTTTGAAGTAAAAATACAAATGGGCAAAAACACACACATGTGGCCCACAGGCTGTAGTTTGAGGACGCCTGTTCTAGCATATTAATTCTAGGAATCTAGGAATTCACAATAAGAATTACCAAAAAGTCATAGTAACTAACAAGGCCTCTCTCTCGTCCACGTTACACACCAAATTCGTCATCAAGCTCGGGAGAGTCTACCTTCTTAATGTCGCTCTCTTATTTCCTGCGATTCATCCACATCCATAATGTCAGCTCAGGCCAGAACAATTCTTCACCTGGCTTTCCAGTCTCATGACCCCAGCCTTACTTCTAACCATTTCTAGAAGACTAATTAGATTACGTGACTCCCTTGATCAAAACCCATCTGTGAATGCCCAAGCTCTCCTAAAATCCAACTTCCTTAAAAAGCAAGGCCTTGTGCATCAGACCCTGCTTACCTCCACAGCATGGCCACTTGCCACCCTTTCCATATGCACCCTAATTCCAGACATAGCACAGGCTTGCTCCTCCCAAAATGTATATGCTTGCTCCTGCACACCTTGTTCCTTCTGCCTGGCAGCCTTCCTTTCCTTTCCTTTCTGCCTGTTGGACTCTTCTTACTAAGTCTACTAGCTCAAGTGTCATTTCTTGCAGAAAGCATTCTTTGAACTGCTTCTTCACTTTCTTTTGTTTCTCTTAAAAGACTGAGACACACACACATACCCCCTTGAAGGCAGAAATATGTCTGGTGTAGTTCTTGGCACATAGAAATCTCTCAGGAAATTTTTGTGGACTGAATGAATGAATGAATGAATGAATGAGCTTCATTGAGGAATGCATCATCCTGTACCCTGGAAACTTACACATGATCAAATATTTTCATTGATAATACAGAAATGAAAACCATCATTGGCCAGGTGCAGTGGCTCACGCCTGTAATCCTAGTTCTGGGAGGCCGTGATAGGAGGATCCCTTGAGCTAAGGAGTTCAAGACCAGCCTGAGCAATAGCAAGACCCCGTCTCTACTAAAAATAGAAAAAATTAGCTGGGCATGGTGGCACATGCCTGTAGGCCCAGCTACTCAGGAGGCTGAGACAGAAGGATCACTTGAGCCCAGGAATTTGAAGTTGCTGTGAGCTATGATGATGCCACAGCATCCAGCCTGAGTAACAGAGCAAGACTGTGTCAGAAAGAAAGAAAGAAAGAAAAGAAGAAAGAAAGAAAGAAAGAAAGAAAGAAAGAAAGAAAGAAAGAAAGAAAGAAAGAAAGAAAGAAAGAAAGAAAGAAAGAAAGAAAGAAAGAAAGAAAGAAAGAAAGAAAACCATCACTGATTTTCACCACCCATTTAATAAACCGACCTTTGGTCCTCTGGTTGACCAAAGTTGCTTTTAAAAAAGTGAAGGGAAAAGCAAATATATTCCTAGTGAGATTTGCAGGTAGAGTTTAGCACCAAAACACCATCGGTATTCAGGTTAAACTCCACATACATAAAATGGTTGTGTCATCTACCCTGATGTATGGCTGTAAGTCTACATGTTGTTTAAGATAATGGTGTTTCTAGTGACAGTCACACAGAAAGATGTCCTCAAAATAGGTTACTAAACTGGAGGGAATCTCTTTCCATTGCAAAGTGTCTGGATCTGTGTATGATTTGAATAGTAACAGCAGCTTTATGGTGTTATGAAGTTAGTCAACACATGATATAGCTGTGGATTTGAAGGAAATAAAAGCAGCAGGCAGACGGACAGATAAGCCTGGCCAAAAAAAAGTAAGAACAAGGGAAATTCTTAACAGCAAAGATCAACCAAGAAGCAAAGGCAGATAGAAGGTGATTCAGGGGAGAGTTGCAGGATGGTAGCAAGGGCTCTGGACTAGGAGTGAGGGGCATGTTTGCTTCCTGGCTCCAGTCTATAAACGAGCATACCCTCCTCTAAACTGCTGGCTCCCAGTGTGTGTGTGTGTGTGTGTGTGTGTGTGTGTGTGTGTGTGTGTGTGTGCAAAATAAGATAACTCTTCTACAGCCACTTAAACATTGTACAATACAAAATTACTACATAGTGCTCTAGTATAATACAATTATCATAGTACATAGTACAATATTACATAGTACTGTTGTACTACTAAATAGTGCATATACATAATACATAGTACAATAGAAAATTATCATTAAATCATAATACAATTATCAAAGAGGCATGGTTGCAAAAGATTGCTGATCATCTATATATTTGCCAATGTATACCTTCATATAGAAATATGCTAAAATCTGTTTCATCTTAAAATTTTTTTTGAACTTAATCTTTCACTGATATCTAGCTATTTTTGAATTGCCTTCTATCTCACTTACCTCAGAGCCAAGTTTCTCAAGTGAATAATCTAAAATTCTTTACTATTCCCCACTGCATTGAGGCCAGTACCCCAGTGGACACCAGTACCCTGGCAGCCATGGATGGGTGCTTTTTAATCTTCCCTTAGTTGATTTGTCTGTGGCTTTTGACCTGTATTCACCACCTCCTTCTTCTTGACACTCTCTCTTTTGACTTCCATTTTCTTTCTCCTGGCTTTCCGCGCCCCCCCCCCATCTTTGACCATTCCTTCTCGGTCTCCGTCATTAGTTCCGTTTGCCTTTTAAGATTATCCTCCCACCCCACACTCTAACCAGCACCCCCTCCACACATACACACACACACACATACACATACACACACACACACACATACACACATACACACAACCCTGGGAAAAGAAATTTCTTGCCTCACTTTCTCCACTATTCTTGGGAAGATTATCTGAAGTGTTTGAACATACCAAGAGGATATTTATATTTCCTATGCAAAGTCTGGGTATAGATTAATAATAAGGAGAGAAGTGTAAACACCGAAACTTTTTAAGAAGGTTCTTTCTTAGAACTTTCCTTAGAAGGTTGCAGTTGAAGAAACATTCTAATAAGGCTTTTGGGAAGAGGAAGGTACAAAGGTGTTAAGTTCCTATCTTCCATACAAAGAAATCAGAGATGATATCTGAAACTGAAAGATGAGGCATCTGTAAATAAAAGAAGTTTATTTTAAATGTGGAGGTAAATACCAGAAAAACAAAAAGTCAGCTAGACACCTTCAAAGTGTTTCTCTGAGCAGGGAGAATTGTGGGAGAGTTCAAGGTCTGTTGGGCAAAGGACTGCTGTTTTTCACAAGACCCCTTATAATACCATTTGGCATTTTAAACTTCATGCACATTCATATAAAAGCTGACAAGAATACTATTCCAAAGACGCCAGTTTCTTCAAATATAAAATCAGTATTTTGATGTAAAATTTGCCTAAATGAAAAAAGATAACTGGCACCGTTCCAAAGCAGACCTCCAAGAATGGAGCAATAAAACAGAAAAAAAAAAGTGCTAGCATGGCAGTTGAAGGAGGAGATGAAGCAAGAACTGCCGTATGGAATGATAAAGAATTAACTGCATAATCCTCTTCTATTAAGCACAAAACTGTACTACAATAACCAACTCCTCAGTCCTCATATTTCTGTTCTAAGCAACTCTTGCACTTGCCAATGGGAGTCTCCTAGGTAAAATTCTATCTGCCAATTCTTGTTTCTGATATTAAATATATTCTAAATGTATTTGATTTTTAATTTAGATGTTAGAATAAATAACATAACCTTATCTTTTAGGTCATTTATCCTGGCAGATAATACATCCACTCTATATCTCTTTACATGCATTATGCATTAAAAAATCCAAACATGAAATCCTTGATAACATAATGTATCATATCAAGGAGTTCATGTTTATGTGACACATATCTTTTGCATAAAATGCAATATTATGAAAGAAGTAAACATGGAACTTTCCATAGACTCTTATTTATTTCATGATGTAGGACATATACCACGAAGCCCCAGTGTGGATCTTGTAGAAACCTTTTGAACCTTGCAAGTGTTATTGGATTGCAGTACCAATAATAGGTCTAATGTATCTTCTTTACAGGCACTCTTGATTAAAAAACAGAAAAACAAGCTATATGGTGGGAGGGGTGAGGAAGAGGCATTTGTTAGCAATCTCAAACTAAAAGGTAGTCATAATCCATAAACTATTGACCCAATAGACCGAAATTTCCCTTTGTTTCAAATCAATTAACATTTATACATGAGCCATTAAAAAGCTATCATGCTTATAAGCCATTACAGTGTGTACCTATTGTATTGATTAACATGGAGTCAGTTATTAATTAATGACATCATAACTCTCAAACCTCTTAAAGGCTTAAGTGGCTTAAAGAAACACACCACCCACCAGAGTTAAGTACTGTATACCTGACACTCTTTATAGCCTTGAGCAGATCACTATGTTTTCACGGATCCTCTGCACATCCTTCTAATGCATATCATCCCATACTGCATGGTGTGTGTCCTCCAGAATAACCCCTCTTATTTTATAAGTAAGCCATAAAAATCTCCCATGACACAATGGTTTTAACGGTTGTATGAGTGACAGCAGCATATTAACTTCTCAATGCATACCCAAGATGAAAAGTGCAGTAATTTGCAAGGTATGTACAATGACTGCCATCTAAAGCTAAGTGCCTCTTTCATCCTAAATACCCTCTTCCTCTGTTCCTAAAGTGACCTAACAAAGTGGGGCCTAAAACTACATGAAAACACAAACTTCACAAATTCTGTAGTATCACATATGCTTTCTTTAGTGCAATATGAACCAGAGTAATAATGTTTTATTTTAAAAAAAATTTTTTCTTCTCTTTATTATTATTTTCAAGATGGTTGCCCCTTTAGAATAGTAAAATGTCTTCAAAACTTTGAGAATGAAATTTTTAGTTCAACTTTCTGCATAGATGTAAGAGAAAAAGAAGATCCCAAATCATAGGGGAAAGCAGTCACTTATACTTAAATGCCGCAGTCTGTTAACGGATAGCACACTGTCACAGTGGTGAAAGTCTTATTAAGAGCACAATAGGGTTATAAAGTAAAATTTACGCTAGGGAATCTGAAATCTATTAAAGAACATTTAATCTTTCTGTCTAGATCAAATTAATCTCGGAAGAAGACATATATACCACAAAATAACTAATTACTATTCGCTTTGTCCCCTATTAATCATGGATAAGCTATTTATTTGGTTTTCTCCCTAAAACTTCTAAAATAATACAGAAATTTAATTGACATTTCCTTTTTATTCAATTGTATTTTGTGGTTTGAAAAGGTTCTCAATAGATTTTCATTAAATAAGCATAAGAATGAGACCAAACCACCTGAATTAAAATTCTTCATTTTTCTACTATGTTCTCCTCTGGGGTCTTAGCAAATTATAATTTGTCCTCATTCAGAGTCTTTAAAAAAAAAAAAAGGTGGGACCAGTGTGTGTTAATTAAGCCTGTTGAGGTTGAAATAATGCACGAACAAATTAAGTGTGCAGTATTATCTCTGCTCGCATCCTCTAACACCACTCAGCCTGGAAGATAAAGTGAAAGGCACTATGTAAGATGATTATTATTAATATCATTTTGCTTCTAACAAGTTCTCTCACATTTGGTTAGAGACCAACCTGAAATGATGTCAAATGAGGATTACAGCATGGGAGGGTAAAGCAAGACATTGGTTAAATAATGTTCCAGTGTCCGGTTTCTGGGGCTCACAATAGAAATCAGGTAAATCTCCTTTTATGAAAGATTTTGGTTCACAAAACAGTTTGGGGGTGGTTTTTTTTTTCTTTCTTTCTTTTTTTTTTTTTTTTTTTTTTTTGCCACAACAAAGATATGCTTATTTCTTCCATGAAAGAAGACATCTTTTTTTTTTTTAATAAAATTGGCAGTGAGGTTATGTGTAAGGCAAATTGTGACTGAGCCAATAATCTGTCATTCTCACCATCCAGAATGTTCACATGGAGATATAAACAGAAAAAGAAGCCACTTCATATCGAAAGAAAAAGGAAGAACACTCTTCCTCAAGATCTCGAAAGCTCAGATTCACACTTCTAGGCCTCAGAGTGAAGAGTGAGGTGAGCAGCAGAGACGGTATGAAGGGAGAGAGAAAGGAAATACTCACAGGGGAACAGACTGCAGATGATTTCACAGTAGGGACCCTACGGTGAAGTCTACACACGCGCATTTGACAGGCCCAGTGAGGCTGCTCTCATTTTAGTCAGGACAGGAAATCATCACGTGCTATATGTTCCTGACGCAGGTGTAAATAGGGTTTTCTTCAGAAATAATAGCTCAACCTCTTACATCCCTCTTGTCATGTGGCAGGATCAGTGGGTCCCTGTCACAGACACAAGTGCCATTCTGCACTGAAATCTGAAGTCAGAACCATGAGATTCATAATTCACTCAGAATGGACTCATGCAAATTCTCCCTTCAGCTTCACCTCCTTTTGTAGATGGAATTCATGATTTCAAATGATGGTCTCTTCATGCACTAGTAGTCGAAGGCTATTATTCAGTGTTTGGGGTAGGTCTACTGTCTCATAGAGAGATTGAGTTATTTAAAAAGAATACATTTACTGACCAGAAAAAAAGGAGTATATATGTATATACATTTTTTCCTTTTTTCATCATGAGTGGCCTAACAATGGAAATACGTTCTGAGAAATGTATCATTAGGTGATTTAATCATTGTGTGAACATCACAGAGTATACTTACACAAACCTAAATGGTGTAGCCTATTAGACACCTAGGCTGTATGTTATGACCTATTGCTCCTGGGCTATGAATCTGTACAGCATGTTACTGTACTGAATATTGTAGGCAATTGTAACACAATGGTAAATATTTGTGCATCTATACATATCTGAACATAGAAAAGGTGATGCCTTGCTCTACAATGTTATGATGGTTATGACATCACTAGGTGATTTTTTTTTCAGCTCCCTTATAATCTTACGGGACCATCGTTGTATACATAGTCCATCATTGACTAAAATATCATTATGCAGTGCATAACTATACAACATATATAGTAGCTAACTAGCTATTTGGAGTGGATCATTTTACTGGCACTTATCTTGGATATCACAGCCAGAGTCAACTTCTATATGTCCAGGAACTGATTTACTAAAGATCTTAGTTTACCTAAAAAAAAAAAAAAAAAAAATAGTTAGATTGCAGTTTATTTAGAATTATATGGAGTCTCTTGCTATATTCTCAGATTATAAAGAAACAGGGAGCTCAAATGAACAAAATTTATTAAACATCTATTATGTGGCAGGTAATACTGTAAGAGATTTGAGGATTGGTCCCTCACCAAGCATATCATATGTGTTAAAGCATTCTTACTTTAGACGTGAGGATTTTGAGACCTAGAGCAGAAACAGTTCCTAAGTGCTAAAGGCTGGATTTGAACCCAATCCTGCTGACTCCAAAACCCACTTTCTCTCCACTCCATCAGTCTGCTTTACACAAAATGTCTTGTAGCACAGAGCTCAGTACGCCACACCCAATGAAGAAATATCAAAGCAAGAGCTTTTCTGTTTATTGTTGTTGCTGTTAATACTGCTTTAAAGCATGGATGAAAATTCAGGCAGATTATTGTGAATCGTGGCCTGCTACATGACATCTAACATAGGATTTCCTGGCATACAGTAGGTGTTGATTATTTATCAAGCTTTTTTGACAAATAAAGAATGCAACAGCCCAGTGAAAGTGGGTCACCTATATATCATAGTTCCTCTCAATGGTGAAGAACTTTACTTTTCCATGAAGACATTGATAGAGTTCATAAAATATCTATCATTTAAGACAAAATTGAAGGCAATTATTTAAGCCTCTTCAAAAACTTCAAACCTGAAATTTAAAAACAACAAAAATGGCAAAATTAAAATTGATAGCAGCATGAATTTTCATGTACACAAACACACCATATAGCCATGTGTGCTTTAAGGGAAATGTTCCCTGTCTTATGAAAGAGAGGCAACTTGTTATGATTTGTGCACACTTTCATGAAATACCAAAGAGGGAAAAAACCCTCCTGTCACTTGTCAGCTAGTTCAGTCACTGCTGCTGTAGAGGTACCATAACATATGCACGTCCTCTTCTGAAAATGTATCAAAAGGGGCTTGGGTAAACTCCTGTACAAGCATATCATATGTGCTAAAGCCAAAATGACTTAAATTCTATTCCCTGATGGATCTGCACATCAGATGTATAACTGATTAGTGACAACTGACACAGAAACAGAGAAAATGTTCACTGTTAGGATGAACACACGATTCACAAGAAATGCTATCAGGATGGCACACTACACTTTTTGTATGTACGTAAAGTATGTTCCTCTTCTAGGAGAAAATTGTAGTCACAGAACTTTGCCGTTCAAGTACTCAAACTGACTTGGAAATATTTCTTCAAGAATGTTTAACAATTTAATATGCTCATCATTAAAACCTTGAAAAGTAGCAAAAACATTCCACTTTTTAGTTAAAAATAATTCATTCACAAATTATTTCTCAAATATCTATTCTGTGCAGTGTGTACTTCTCTAAAACATAAAAAGCAGAAAAAGATATATACTGGTAGCATAAAGAAGTTCAAATGCAAGTTGATCAAATTATGTACACTGCTTATATATTGAACCATTCACAAAGTTGTCCAAAAAAATGTCAGGAATATCAGACAACCCTTAAAGAATGAGTAACTTAGACCAAGGTAGAATTAAAGCATTACAGAAAAAGATAATACTCATTGTGTATCTGAAAGACAAAACTGAAAAGCACTGAATTCTCCACCTATTTCATTTTTATTTTTTCTTCAAGAAAATCACATGAGTATTTAACTCCCATGTGGAAAACTATGTCTCGCCATTAAGAATAATAAAGAATTTAGGCCAAGCACACAGCAGACTTAAAAGAAACAATTTTCTTCTTTCAAAAACAGTAAAAATATATTAGATGTGTAATTTCCACAAGTTCTCACACTGGCAAAAATTATTTCATGCACCCTTGTATCATTTGATTTTCTTTAAAATATGTTTTTTATCTTTTCAAAAAGTTTTTCTCTCTGTGAATGTGTACATGTGATCCATTTGAGGAGGACACCCTTTGGCCCAGACCTCTCAACACAGAGGTTTCAACACAGAACGAGGGGAGCCCAAGGTCTCAGGTAGTCAAAGACAGTCCTAGATATGTGCCCACCCCCATCCCCTATCCCCACCATAACTTATCCTGAATAGTTTGCTGTATTTGTTTAGTTTTTTTCTTCCCCTGAAAGTTTACCTCCTGCCTCCCACCTACGCAGCTCCCAAAAATCTGCCAGTTTCAAGCTTGTGGGGAAGAAGGCCTCTCTCTTCTCTCTGCTGTTTTCCCTGCCCATTCGGATCACATGCAAAGACGTAGATGACAGAGGACAACTTAGATCAGTCAGCCTAAAGCGAAGTGCCTTGTGTGCCCCGTCCTAAGCTCGGCCACAACTGCCAGCCTGGAAGAGACGAGCAATACTGGGCAGGGGGTGAAGGAGGCCGGTCCTCCCGCGTCCGATCTGCGCAAGGACAAGAAAGCAGCGGGGCGCAGGCGACATACTAACTTCTTTCACCCCCAGGACTTGGGCGTAGTAGAGGACCCTGTCTACCTTCCATGTGTACTCTAAAAACGCTTCTTGTTCCTTTCCCTTCCCCTGGCCTCCCTTTCAGGTAGCATCGTCACAAACGCAGCTGCAGAGGCTCTCTGCGAGAGGGCGACATCCCTGCGCCACGCAAGGGGGCGGCTCTGCCTGGCACCAGCTCCTTCCTGGGCACCGCCGCCCTTCCGGAGCGCTGCTTACCCGCAGAGCTTACTTCCAGCCCCGGTGCCAATACCGTATTCCCATTTCTGTGAGGAAGCCAGTGACTCCAGGAGGCTGCTTTTAAAGTTTTTCCATGGCAGAAGAACTGCACATAGATAAAGATGAATTTCCTCCGCCCTGTGAGAAACTAATACCAAAACAAAACCCTGGAGCAATCGAGTCCCTTGCTTAAAGTGAGAAAGCAAAAAGCCAAAATTATAGGCCTATAGTGTCTATTCTTAGGGTGTCTTTTACTAGTAGTTGCTTTTGCATTTTTCTTTTTTACAAAAGGAGGAATAAGATAAGATAGATTTTATATAAATGTCAAAAAAAAAAAACCCCAAACACCTCTCTTAGGACCATTGGCACTAATATCCTTGGTATTCTGCTAGCTGTCTTGCCTGGCGTGTTTCAGCATGTTTTCATACCCTCTGCTCTGTACTGTAACACATAATGAAGGTTTCCAATCTCTGCCTACCTTATCTGCCAGGGATGGCTTACAGAAAACATAGCCAACCTATATGGTGCATAACATCTGAAGAATATTTCAAACTTATGAAAAAGAAGCTCACAGGGAGACTATTGCTTTGTCTAAAAAACTGAATTATCCCACGTGCAAATTAACAGTTCTGGAAGGTTCCCTCCTTATATGAATTAGTTGCCTTTTGTTGCAGTTCCTGATGTTAATGGGAGTGATAAAGAAACTGCAAAATATAAAGAAACAGAATTACAAACCAACCTGTTGATATTTTGAACAAGAAAGCTCCTTGTACCACACCAAGTTAAACACTCACTATAATATAATATTGGGGCAATATTCTAATGGGCTAAGGAAGTCCCTTAAGGTTTAAATTTTGATCTACTCAATTTTGATAATTTTTATCATGCAAAGTAGTTTTGTCTCTAATATAAAACATATCTCCAACCACCTACTAGTTATGAAAGCCATTAAATTTTTGCAGATTGAAGGTGGAAAAATAAATTGTGTATATTTTAGACCCTGAATGATCTTCCTATAGCAATTTTAGAACAAACTATGAAGAATTCTGCAATTTTAATCTCCTCAGTAGCTTCCCATTACTAAACAAGCAAAGCGCCACGGTACAAATGTAGACGTTACATGTCATCTTGATCTGCTGCTTTTTTCTTTCATTAAAGCTTTAATGCAGCAATTATGGCTACGTTGCCCTATAAAAAAAGGAAAAGGCAGTTTACTTTAAAAAGTGAAATTGCATAGCCTACTATTTAATTATACACAAATGTAAATGGCCTATTTTTCCATAACTGGTTATTACAGCACTGTTTTACTTTCTGAGTTTTCACAATCTCTAAAACCTACAAAGCTTCCTGCTATATAATTGTTTTGTTACATTATTGTTTTCATCTTATTTTTTCTTTTAATGTGAGTGCAGCGGGATAAATCTTGGTTTTAAGCCAGCCACTACTTCATCTACTTAAGCTTTTATAGATGAAGATTGCTGTAATTATCAGAATACCCGCTTATTTCTGAAGTATTATCCTGGCAACCTGCTGGCATTTACAACCAATTAACAAGCTTTGCCATTAGTTGCATAAGGGGTATCGCAGAGTAAACCCATTGTGTGCTAATTTTCTATTTTAGATAATCAGTTTGGCCATCCAGAATGGAAAGAAGAAGAAAAGAAAAGGTTTGACACTCAGTGGCAGACATGGAAAAATTACTGCGTGCCCCTAGAGACAAAGATATCCTGCAACTCAATGATTGCTTCCTTGCCGTCACTATTGGTTCTTAAGTATTTCCCTTTGTCTCTTTTGGAAGAAAAAAAGTGGGGACACAGCAAAGTAATCATGTCCTGTCTCCAACGCTCTCTGTCTTTTAAAGCTGACTAGCTTCTCTTGCTGTCCTGCCCATAATTTGACCAAATTGTACAAGTGTTAAACACCTAAAAAAAAAGACAGAAAGAAATTGAGCACGAGTTCTTCAGTCTTTTTTTTTTTAACAATGCTTTTTCAACCTCTTTCCCCTCCCCTTCCCCCTTGCTATTAGAGTAAATTAATGCATGGGCTTCCTCCAACTGGGCTGCCTTAAAATTAGCTTGCAAGCTGGGTTTAGTTAAAGTATAGTGTTGTCGTTTTATTGCTCTATTTAAACAGTCTCTGATATTAATATGTCCCAAAGTTTGGTCTAAAGCAAGACAAGAAGCTGCAGTTATGTTTTACTCCTATAAAGCTCAAGCTTCACCACAAAAGGGCGAATAGTATCACCAGCCCGAGAACTTCTGTGTGGGGCCACAGGAGACCTGTGGGGCTTGTGTTCAGAAATAGTCTTTTACCCTGAACCCTGGGCAGTACTATAGGTTTTACCCTAATTGTTTCATCCCAATTCTGTCTGCATCTACCTGAAAAGTTCTCCTAGTCAAAAAGCTGCCTCCTCCTCCTCCCTACCACCAGATAATACCTAATCAAATGCAACTCCGTCCTCTAGAAGGGAAAGCACAAACTGTCGCTGGAAAGGTATTGGCATTGATCAGCACCCATACTTGGCATTTGTAAAGTCCTTTGGCCACAGAGCTCCTTATTCCCAGGACAAGCTACAATTTAAAATCATAGTCTTCGGCACTCCTAGCATGAGTTCATAGGTTATCTCCATTTGAATCAAGCCTATCTTTACAACAGAGCAGCATCCTGCTTGCTTTGCTCATTCCCCAGGGACCCTTCTAAGCCAGTAAATTTGTAACATACCCATCTCCAAGAACCTGAAGTAGCTTTCCCTGGGAATCATTCACTGCCTTCCCCACCAAAAAAAAAAAAAAAAAAAAAAAAAAATCAGTGAGAGGATACCCACCATCCCACTAACCCACATATCAAGTTAAAACTTCTAAAAATTTCCTTTTGTACAATAGTTTGGCTACAGGTGCAGGTAATGAGTGTGTCTAGAGGCAGAGCTGTATTATCAGGGCATGACACCACTGTAATAGATTTGTCTATCTTTATAGCCAGATTCACAATTCATTATGCCATTATATTTGAACATATCTTTCCAGCAAATGAAGACATTATTATGCTTCTCACAAATACAGCTTATTGAAATCAAGAAGAGACATTGTTTTCAAGGTTTGTTACATTTTCATACTATCGTAAAATTCTTAGGAAGAAAATCCTAGCTAACTTTCCACTTTCCCAGCACAAGGACCTAAATACTCATGTTTTGTGCACAAAACTACCAATTTGCACACACACAAGAAAAAGTCAGAAGTCACTTAAAAGCTTAGAGAGGGACAGAGGAGTAAAGAAAAAAATGTTCAAAGTTCCTTTGTTTTTATTTCTATCTCATGAATATTTGAGGTGGTTATGTTAGTTATCCCTGCAATATAATTTTATACTGTTACTCCTATACTTATTTAGATAGGCTTTTATTCTTTAACTCTTACTGCTGTATTAGTTTCCTATTTAAAAATGGCTGATTTCAAAGTTTAGTGAGTTGAATTTTAACCTTGCTTAATCTGTTGGAGCTATAATGAGAGAGGAGAGAAAGAAAACAACTTTAAAATGACTTTTTTAGAGAATGCTGGAATGAGTATGTTCAACAGATAATGAGAGGAGCCTTCCCTAAATCTTGCTCCCCCCAGAGGAGGAGGGCCACAGAATATGCCAAGCCGCAGCTGAGAGTCATTCATTTATTCTTCTTTCATGTGTTCTGTCTATATTCCTGCATCCCAGAAATTCCAGAGTTGTAAAAGCAGGGTTTTCTTCAAAAAATCTTTAATCTTGGTGATTGTGAGCATCACCTCTGGAGTTCAAGTCTTTTTCCAAGTTTTTCTAGCTTTGTGATCTTGGTTGTGTTACCTCTCCGTGCTCAGTTTTCTCATCTGTAAAATGTGAGCGAGAATAACTACCTCATAGAAATGTCGTAAGAGTTAAATGTAATAACGCATGTAAAACACTTAGCACAATGCAAAGCACATAATAAATTCCAATGCAATTTATTGTTATGTAATTGTGTCTTATGTAATTTTATGTGTGTACTAGCAATTATGCTACTCACTATGGGCCTGTTAACATTGATCAGGGCAGGAGTCCTTCCCACATACACTAGGAGAGGCCAGAAAGACAGAATTTAAGAATATTTCACCGTTTCCCCCTGAACATACGTGGACACCAAGGCTTATGGTTTTGATTTTGTTTGTTAAACAGGTAATGCTAAAAAGATTGCAGCAAAGGAGAGGTAATCTCAGACATAATGTACCAGGAAGCACACACAAAGTGTTTTATAATCATCAGGTCATTTTCAAAAAACTTCAGTAGAGTAAATGAAATAAATAGCAGTATATGACTATTATCAGTCAGTATTTGGCATGTCAAAAATATACCACAGCTTGAAATCAGCTGACAGAATTTAGCTTCTAACAGGACATTTTCTTTTCAAAATTACCGCCATTAACCCAGTGGAAAGTGTTTCCCATAAGGAGAGGAGGTTTGGTTTCTTTGCCTATAAATTCCATGATATCAAAAATCCTGTTTGGCTTATTGCTGCTTGTACAGATCTCAACCAGTATTTTACACAATTATTATTTGTTGGATGGATGAATGATTTAGTTTTCTGTTGGTGATATTTCTATCAACCATTGGTCTTTAATAAATTAGTAATGCAATAACTGTTAAGCATCTAGTGCCCTATTGAATATGGAAACTAAAAACATGAAAAAAGTGAGATGGGAGGATTTTGTCTCAAAATAACTTGCTAGATAGTTTTAGGACCTCTTTAAAGTCCCTGTGATCAACTTACTAAGTTCTAAAATGGTATTAAGCTTTGCTGAAAACTGAAACAATGTTCTCAGGCTGTAATTATTTTATAAACAGCAAATTCAAACTTTTCATTTCATGAAGAATGCAGCAAGATTGAACAAATGCTCGTCAAAACCCAAAAGTCTCTTAAGAATCCCAAATAGGCTTTTTTCCAAGTAGTGCTTTAAGATTTTGTGCAATTATTAGGCCAGCCTTTGCTGATCTAATAATTCATCATAAAAGCTAGAAAAGTTGGAAAAAAATGTAGCATCTGGATCACAGTTTGAAATTATTAGAAAAAGGAGAATTTTAAATTGAATATGAGTCAGCTCTAAATAAGGTGACAGCTTTTCATTTCAGAATGCAAGCAGAGCTTACCTTACAACTTGAAAACTTCTGAGCCACATTTCCATTGCTGTCAAAAGGTGAAATTGACTCCACCTCTACAGCCTCATCAAAGTTCTCCAAATGGCAGCCTTCAGCTGTTGAGCGTTACATTTCGATTATATTTGAGATGAGTTTTCTAGTGTGTTTTTTTAATTGGCAGGAGCTTAAGAAACATTTTTATATCATAAAGAGTTCCCTTTTAAATTAATGAAAACAAATAAAATCTTGCAAGATCATCTTCTATCAATTTGAAGTTCATATTTTTCTGCATAATGTTCAATTAAATAATAACTGTTCTAGCCATGGGAAACTTTCAGAATAAAAGTACTGCAATTCAGATTAAAGGCAGTAAAATTTAGTCCTATAAAAATGTATCCTTCAAGGTATCTGAAAGCTCTTAAAGAAAAAAGACAGTAAATGCAATTATAACATATTTATGTCTCTAGCCCAATAATTAAGAACACATTTTAATTGTCATTGTTTTTAATGTTAACTTGAAACATCTTTTCAAGGGAATGTTAATCCTGATAAGGATGAGAAGTCACCTGCATTTCCACTGAGTTCTTCAGGTATCACCATAGAAAAATCACAACAAAGTCTCAAGTCAGCCCAAATATCACCATTACATATTTCATCTATGGCATAAATAAAATCAAGTCACTTCTGTCATTATGAGCAAACTTGTCATTGTCTTCATGACTTATATCCTTCTAAATTATGGAATGTCAGATTCAATAAAATTTGAAAAAGCTGTAGATGATATGACATTCTTTTTAAAATATCTACACATCCTTTTTCTCTGTACTAAATGATTATAGTACACTGAAGCATCTAGAGACTACTATTTCTTGGTAATATTAAAATATAAGGGAGCTCTATGACCTGAGTTCAAACCTAATGTTGCTGCTTTCTAAATGTGAGACCTTAAGTAAGTTACATAAGCTCTCCACACTTCAATTTCACACTCTGTAAAATGGGTATGATGACAGCACCTACCTCATAAACTTGCTTTGAGAATTAACTGAGTGCCAGGGCTCCATGTAAAGTGCTTAGCAGAAACCCAGCACATAACCAGTTTTCTATAAATATCAGCTATTATTATCATTATTGTGATATGGACAATGTCTATCCCCTGATCACTAGCACCACCTCACCTCACCTCCTCATGTTGACCCAAAGCACAAGAGACTGCTAAAATATGTTTGTCTCTGGACACATATGACTATTTAGATAACGCTAGAGGATAGAGCATAGCTTTATTTACTGAACCACTGGCAGTGGGGAACCCAATTGGTCTTTCATAATGAACTAAGCTGAGATGTCAAGAGAGGCCCAGGGGCCACTATGGACATGAAGTGTGGTACAAGTCCCAATTGGGGCAGTCAGACAGACCTGGTTTGTAATCTTTCTAAGCTTCAGTTTGTTATCTTTGAAATGAAAAATACTAATAATAACTTGTTTTCAATGTTGTGGAAAATTGGATAGAAGATTATAGAGGTAGATAGAGAAATATGGTTTATTTCCTACCAAACAGAAAGCACTCAATAGGTAGTACTATTAATTACTAAAATCAGAAAGAGGTAGATTATGGACCCAGGGGAATTGTGTAGGTCCCCCCCAAATGTCCATGTCTTAATCCCCGGAACCTGTGATGTTACATTCCATAGCACAGGGGACTTTGCAGATGTAATTGAGGTTAAAACCTTAAAACACGAAATTATCCTGGGTTATCTGAGTGGACCCGATCTGATCACAGGAGCCCTTAAAAGCAGAGAACTTTCTCCAGCTGGAAGCAGAAGAGTGATGAGGTGGAAGGAAGAGTCAGAGAGATTGTAAGCAAGAGAAAAGATTTGACGCACTGTTCCTGGATCTGGGGTGTAGGTGCCCACATGTACAATGAGGCCTGCAGGAGCCAAGCATGGTCCCGGCTGACACCCAGCAAGGAAACAAGAATTTTAGCCCCACAGCTGCAAGGAACTAAATTCTGCCAACAACCTGAATGAGCTCGGAAACCAGTTCTTCCCAGAGACTCCCAATGACAGTCCGCTGATCGGCACCTTGATTTCAGCCTTGTGAAACTGGGAGCAGAGAAAGCATCCATGCCAACCCAGGCTTCTGATCTACAGAAAGTGCAATAATAAATTTGTGTTCTTTTAAGTTTGTGGTAATTTGTTATGACAGCAAGAAAAAACTAATAAAAGAATTACTAATATAAATGGGTTTTACTGCTAGATTGTGATAGTCTCAGTTGGAATAACAGCTGCTGGAAGACAGGGATGTTATCAAATAATAATACTAACATTTTTGAACATTTATTTAGTGGGACACAATGCTAAGTGCTTTACATATAGTATCTCCTTTTATCTTCACAAAACTCTATAAGACATGATGACAGGTACTATTATAATCACTGTTTTACAAGTAAAGAAATAAAGAAACTAACGCAAAGAAGGTTTAAAACTCTACATTCATCACACAGCTCAAACGTGGTAAAACACTATTTGAACTCAGGAAGTGATTCCAGAGCACATGCTATATAAACCATAATATTAGGCTTCCCTCAGCATAGCACAGGGATTGGCATACAATCTATGCCCCATATTTTGCTGAGAAGTTGAACAAATTAATGGATGCATACAAAGAAATACTTTACTGACTTAACCAGATATTTTATTATCTGAATTATTTCAAGTATAAAATCAAGGTATCCAACGCAGTATTATTAGATTATTTTGCTAGCACGTTCAACTAAGATTATACTGTGGTAACAAATAGTGCCACAGCCTCAGTGGCTCAGCATGACCAAGGTTTATTTCTTATTTAGGCAAATTCTGTCCTGAGTGCAGGCAGCACTCCAGGGCAAACATCTTCTGTGCAGTAACTTGGAGAATCTGACCACTTTGATTTTATGGCTCTGACCATCTCAGTAAGAGGCCCTATAAGTTGCTGAAGCACAAGAAAAGAGCACATGTTGATGTCACACCTATCCTTCCATGCTTCAGCCTGAAGGTGACATCACTTACACTCACAGTCCATTGGCTAGCACTAGTCACATATCACCCACAATTGCAAGGAGCCCAAAACATACAGTCATCCACATGTCAGAAGACAAGAATCAGACATTGGTGGCTAGAAAAATCAATAAAATTGTTAAATCCTACTCTTTACAGAAGTAATAGTTTGAATTGTTAAAAAATAATAATAGCTCCAACTTCCTGTATCAATTGTTTTAAGAAACCTGTGTCAGTCGTGTCAGTCAAGTCTACTCAACATCCTGCCATCCAATCTGCACTTTAAATCCCTCATGACAAAGGAAAAGTTGCCTGTTTTCATGTTGGAAAGGCTTTACCTCCTTCCTTAGTCTGTACCTGGCCAACCAGATGATAACAATGAGGATGATTTACCTGCCTTTCCAAGCTGGGAAGAGCTTGACCTGGGACTCTCAGGCCATAGGCCTGTCTTCACACTGTCCCAAAATTAAAGGACTTTCACAGTTCATGTTAACTGACATTGATCAAATATTTATCTACTGTCAGGAGAAGCCAAGAGGATTCAACTCTGAAAGATCACAAACTGAGATATGTTTTGTGGGGTTCTTTTGTGTTAAAAATTTACCCCTGAACATCATCTCAAAGTTATAGAAAGTTCCTCATCCTGCTCACCTAAGGCTTTTAGAAGAATCCCATTTAAACTCCTATATTATTTCCCAAGGTTAATTAGTGAGTAAAGGTCTAATTGGGAATTATTCAAAGTGTGAGAGAGATCAGGAAAATTTCCCTAAAATTTGATTATTGTACTGACATTCAGTGTGTATAAAATCACCAACCTGAAAAAAATTCAGCTTAAACCATAGAGATATTGGTGTTCACTTTGGAGAGACGACTAGATCTCTTATTTTAATGGAAATCTATGAAATAGTATTATTTCACATTTTTGTAAAATTAAAAAAAATCAGTTTTGCCCTGTGTCTGGAGAATGCTCTGAGGATATTTTGCTATTTATTTAAAACGAGAGTTCTTAAGCTTTAAATGAACAGAAAGATGACTTTCAGAGCTTATTAAAAATGAAGATTCCTAGTGACTTTTCCGCAAATACCTTATATAGGAGGTGTTCTATCTGGGCCTAAAACTGCTTTTTAACAAAAGCAATCCAAGTGACGTTGTATCAGCCAGTGCAGCTAAAAGTGTCCAGGCTTCAAAGTGTTTGTTTTCAGACTGCAATGAAATAAGAAGCTCGTGTCAGACTGCATGCAAAGGTCTTGCTGCAAAAAATAAAAATGTTATATTAACTTAACAGTGTGTTTGGTGATGAAGATGATTTACATTCTGGAGCAAGTTTCTTGTTCTGACCAAGGGAAATAAAACCAACAACTGATAGACCAGAACTCATGCACCTTCCACGCTCTGGGGAATCACTGGTAGATAGCCATATTTTAAAAAACTCAAATCTAAGAATAGTGAGCTGTGGGGTTATCAGTTCCTATAAAATAAACTTCCCTTTTATGTCACTATAAAGTCAGGCCCTTGAGAACGAAGACACTGAGGATGATGCCCACTCTTGTCCTACTTCCTGATTCCTAAAATATAATACAGAAATATGGCTAAGATTCTTTCTGGGTGTTCTGATAAGAGCTGTATACATGTAGGTTTAAATACTTCTGGTACTCAGTCCAATTTCTAGATTCAGTTGATTTTATCAATATTTTGTGAATGATCACACTGTGCATGATCAATTACTAAAAAACAAGAAGCTTCTTATACAAAATACTGTTTATACTTTCAGTGAAATCAATTAATATCAGAATGTCAATTAAATATAATAAAATTTCCATTATCCCTGATTATGGAAGTAATAGGTCACCCATGATTGGAAGAAGCCAGTCTCAAGGGCAGAATTCAAATTTATTGTACAATACTATAGTCAAATCCATGAAAAGGAAATTCGCACGTGGAGGAACGAATCTAAATATGAGTTTCTGATTTTATCATTTCTTCATTATGAAATTATAAGTTTATTAAAGGTCAATGGGCAGACAGCATGACTTACTCATCTTTACATTCCTTATAGTAACTTAGACGCAATAGGGCTCAATGAATAAAATAAACCTAATAGTGAATTTAATTAAACTTAATAACTTATTGCCTATAGTGTACTTAATAATGTCATAGTTTTTAGTCCAACCAATAAGTATTTATTGAATACCAACTATATTCCAAAGACTGAGCTGACTGCAAAAAAAACTAAAACAAAAGTTCTTGCAAAATGCTTGCATTTGAGTTTGTGAAACTGATAAAGTAAACAGGCAATTACAATATCATATGACAGTGCTAAAAGAAGAGCATGTGATAGTAATAATAGTGGCCGACACTCACTGGTACTGTTCTCAGTACTTTTCTTGTATTAACTTGCTATTCCTCAGAAGCACAAGTGCACTGCTTCAGTCTGGATTCTTGGATGAAAGCAACAGAAGTTGACTCTGACTCCTTTAGGTAAAAATTCAATTTATTGGAAGATTTTTATGCAGCTCACAAAATAAACAAGAAGCTTGAAGACTGGATTTAGGTATGGGCAGGATTCAAGGATGTTCCCAAGGACTAAGAAAGAGGAACCAGAAAGCAAAGCCCCAGCTTGGAGTTGGAAATGGTGGTCAGGATGCCACCACCGTTACAGCCACCATGTTGGCCACTTCTGCTGCTATCAGAACCTCCAGGCATGCTCCAGGCTTGTCGTTGCCTCAGGACTAGACAACGTCCCCAAAGAGGGTGTCTAATTGGCCAAAACTGACACTCAGTCACCACCTGACAGTCCTAGCAGGGAGGAGTACTACAAGAGATGAAATTTCTTAAAAGGAAAGGAAAGTGCTTAAAGAAATAGCAGAGATTCTGGATAGCCAAAAATTGACAAATGTTAGAATCAGTGTAGGTTAAGACAAAGTCTAAAATAAAAATTTATTGTAAAGAAAGAATGGGTGGAGAAAGGTGTTTTGAAATACATTAAAGTTAAGGATTTTCCAAAGTTGAATTTTAATTGGTACTTAAGAATTTCAATCCACTGCTGTTACCTAAAGTATTTCTCTCCTTGCCAGAGCCATTCAAACTTATAAAAACTATCTACGATCTAGAAAGTATAAAGCCAGTTGGGAATCCTTTAATGAAATTTATTCATTTGTTTAATAAAAATCCATCCAAAGTCACTTTTGAGATAGACAGCTATCGTACACACAATGATATATAAGTACAGACTTCCTCAGCCTGTCAGGTTCAAGAGTTTAAAAGCAAATTTAATCACAACATAACTCATGTCCTTTATTCCTTTTCATAGTAATAACTCTTTGCATTTAAATAACATCTTTTAACTAAGGATACTTCACTCTCCTTACTCCTCACAATACCTCTATGCCCTAAAGTGAAAGTATTATTCTTTTCACTTTAGAAAATTAAGTCACTTGTCTGAAGTCACACTAGCTATTTGGAGTAGGAATTACCAGAAGATCATTTATGCTTATCTTTAAAAGTTACATTATTTTACAAAGTCCAACTGTAATTCCAAAACTCCTACTGATTTAATAGAGGTTTAGATGAGACTAGTGGGTAACCTATGTTCCAGGCTTTCCTCATTCAAATTTTATTGTATCTGAAAATATTGGATGACAAAGTGCAAAGTGACAGTGAGTCAAGACTTGAAGTGTTTATAGAACTAATTTTTTCAGTGGTAACAGCAAGGCCTGGGAGGAAGGAAAGACGAAACCACACCTATAAATGGCAGATGAATCAGGCTGTGGCTCCAGAGCCTTGTCTTTTTTGTCATCTCCATGCAGGATATGGACTACCACAACCAAAATAATGTGTGGCAATCAACATCCAGCATTCACACAGTTGATGAGAACAAACTAATTGTGTTCCAATCACTTATGTCACACAGAACAGCCTGCCTTGAGTGGGGAGGAAAAAAGCCCTGTTGGAGTCAAAATTCACTTTTCACAGCTAAGGACTACTGGATTGTTGTAAAGATTAAATGAGATAATGTGTATGAGAATGCTTCGTAAACTTAAGACAATACTCAGATGTGCCCTAGACCTGCAATAAGTGTCATAAACTATGAGAAGAACCAGCTCATGAACGTTTTAATAAGTAGCAAAGAAATCCAATGGTCAAAGATTCAAAAGAGCCAGTTATGGAAAATCTTTCAGCTTTGGTAACATTTTCCATAGGAAATTGAACATCCTCCACATTTGTAATGCTGCTGAAGACACTAGAATATTTTTCAAAAAGTATGTTAGAAACATCAGCAATAAGAGGATAAGGCCCATCAAGTTGTTGAAGAAACTGGCCTCCGTATTGTACCACTTTCTCATCCCTCACTTTGCCTTGCTCTGACTTGTCTCTGTGCTTGTCATCCCCTTGCCTTACACCCCCATTTTCCCATCAAAACCTTAGCAGGATAGCACATCACAGCATGACCTTTCACTCTTCTTCCCAAAGAAGTGTGGAATGCGGAAACATTAAAGAAACTTTACCTCTCCCAAAAGAATGTGTGTGTACATCTTTGGGGTCATTGCAGTTGGTAAGTCACAATAGCATGAAGGGTAGCAATGGCAGAATTTTAAACATCAGACCAGTAAGGAAGAAAAGGATCACATGGGCGTCCAGAGCCTTCCTGATATGCCTGAAATCATACTCCTTGGGTCATTGCCTAGTTGGGATAAATTAAGGCTGAACAAAAACAAATTCCAGGAACAATCTAATATTATCAAAATCCAAGTAGTGACCAGCATAGGATTTGCAATGATCAGAAACCAGCAAAGGTAAGACTTTTTGGCCCTGGGAGGCCACTAACACCACAGCCAGTTTGATGTTAATTTCGCCCACCTGAGTTCACATCCTTGCCATGGGGGACTGGACACAGAGTGGGCATTTGACTCATGGTTTCCTTTATTTATCTCATGCTCTCTTAGATGATGCATCATTAACTGTAAAAAGATCAAAAGCAAGAGAAAGGTCTGTACCAAAGCCATGATGCCCCAAGTTTCTTTCAGAATCTTTCTGACATCGTTGAAATTTGGGGACAAAATGACACACTCATTTGCACTACTGGATTATTAGGAAAGATATGACAAAGATCAGCAGAAAGATGTGACAAAAATTCCATCCATTCAAGAAATATGTATAGACTACCTACTATGTGCTAGACGTTGTTGTAGACACTTGATTTAAAAGGGGAATGTGAGGCCGGGCGCTGTGGCTCACGCCTGTAATCCTAGCTCTTGGGAGGCCGAGGCGGGCGGATTGCTCAAGGTCAGGAGTTCAAAACCAGCCTGAGCAAGAGCGAGACCCCGTCTCTACTATAAATAGAAAGAAATTAATTGGCCAACTGATATATATATATATAAAAAAAAAAAAATTAGCCGGGCATGGTGGCGCATGCCTGTAGTCCCAGCTACCCGGGAGGCTGAGGCAGAAGGATCACTTGAGCCCAGGAGTTTGAGGTTGCTGTGAGCTAGGCTGACGCCACGGCACTCACTCTAGCCTGGGCAACAAAGCGAGACTCTGTCTCAAAAAAAATAAATAAATAAAATAAAAGGGGAATGTGAACCAGAAAACAAAATTTATTGATTGGAGTTTAAAATATGCAAAATATTTTTTAGATATTCTTATCTAAAAATAAAATAAAAATTAGGTAAGACTTTTAAATAAACCAAAAAGATTATTCAGTGTCCTGTCTGGCACAGACCACCATGGTATCTCTGCCTTTCATTGTCTTTGAGCTATTTTGCATCCCATGACTTACAGAAAATTAATAATAATGCAAGTCATTCTGATCCATGTAAATACAAATAAGGTATGACCTGTAGAATTCAATTCATTATTGTCTTGTAACTATTGGCTAGCTTTGTATCTATTTGTAAATTTATTTCAGCATTCTTTATCTGCATCTATGTATGTGAATTCAAATTTGAATTGTCCTTGAAGTAGGTTGTAATATCTTACTGCTTTCCACATTAATTAATGAATTAAATAAAATCTTTAACATATGTTCATTTTGTTTGTATGAAAATTATAATTATACCTTTTTTTAAAAAAAATTATCCTTTAGCAGTTTATAGTAACTGTTCATTATGGGACCACCTACTTCAAAGGAATATGTTTAGAAAGAAATTGTAAATTATTTCTAATGTCTTCAAATGCAAAGCATTAGTTGCAGGGAAATGGTATCTTCTTAATATAATTGTTGTATTTTAAGGCATGTTTGATAAGGCCTCATTGTGCCCTCACATTACTGATCCCAGATAGAGGAATAGAGCTACACTATGACTGAAAAAAAAGAATATAAGATCCCTTGTTATTTTTTGCTTTAAAGAAATAATAAACTGCATTGTTGTAACTCAGTGTAAGTAGATTCGAGTAAGGCAATAGATATGGGTGCCAGAAGCTACTCATATCGTTCTTTAAAATGGAAATTTACCGTCTGCTGCATCACATGGACAAAATACAGAACTATTTTTCACAGCTTGTTCACTGAACAGATTATTGTAGAAAAAAAAAACTTTTACATTTTCTGCAGATTCCCAAATCTCAGTCAAAAAACTCTTGGCAATTTTTAGCAGTGAAACAGATTTCACTTTCAGATTGAGATACTCCATTTAGCAGTAGTCAGATGATCTTCCAAATAAATATAGACTCGTTTCACTCTTGATTTTATTTAAAAAAAAAATGTTTTCATGAGGTGTCTTGGAGGAAACTTGCACTTATTTGGTTTTCCCAAGCTAAAGCAAAGAAAAACTCGAAGGTCTGAAAATCAGAGTTAAATAAAAAAGGAATGTTAAACTGAAAATGTTATTACAAATAATGCATGTTCATCACAGTACCAATAAATAAATAACCCCATAAAACTTTAGAATTAGTTGTAAAGATGCTGCAGTCTTTTCTTCCCTAAATCTCAGCTCCCCAAAATATTACTAAACAGAAGTGCATGTGTTCGGTACAATATAACAGGCAGCAATATGTTGAGATACTTCACACAAAGAGGTCTCTGGGCCACTTTTCTCTTTCAAGATTTATCATGTAGGTATAAGGCAACTGCACTTAGGAGTTTATTTTGAGGACCATTTTTATCTTATCTAGCAGTGTTTAATATCACAGAAAATAAGAATGTACATCAAGTTTAATAAAAAGTCAAGCCCTTGACTAATACGAGAATGGCAATTTTAATAGAATCCTATATCCAAGATCCCAGTTGCATAGACCCTATGCCTCCTCCCCAAATTCCTACACTAAAGTTTGCCAATGCTTTTTCTATCCACAAAAGGAAATTATATTGTAAATCATGATTAAAGTCCAGAAGTGTTGATTATGTCATTCTTTTATATTTATAAAAGCATATAATGTGCATACAAATATCACAGAATGCCAACTAAATTTCACAAAATTTTGTTGCTATTTTTAACAGCTTTTTATAGGTTTGTTAAAAGGTCATCTCAGTGACATTAAAAATGATCTCAATCATGAGCAAAGCAACCTGGAATTTAAAGAAGCTTTGCCAAATAAAGAAAACCAGAAATAGCTCATGCTGTTAAAAGCATTTTATTATTTTCCTAATGACAATTTTACTATCTAGAAAAGAGTCATTGTGTCCAGTCCTCAAAGCCACATTTTCATAGTTATTGTAACATATAAGAATAAGTTAATTTTTTAAGGCACTATGACTCATGAAGAAATTTAAAATTAACAAACTATTTTTTCACGTCCTAATTATGATTCTACAAACATTTGGACAATATGAAAGAACAAAATTGGTTTTCTCATATTTATTTCTTAATTAAAAATTGAGCCAATATCATAAAGTGTGTAAAAAATTAAATAAATCTACTATGTTGTGATGATAAAGTATTAAACTTTATAAAATTTCATATAATAAAAACTAAATTGTTTGGCTCCAAGGTGGCAACTGTATGAGACAAAGTTGCTGTGCTTTTGCATGTAAGTGCTGGTTTAGTTTATAGGTCAATAATAGAGGAGTGAGGATTACGGATTAGAGAGAAAAATGCAAAAGCCTAATGTTCAGAAATTTTTCAATCTGAAAAAAAAATTGAAATGAACCTAAAGCTTTTTTGAAATTGTAATTCAAACAAAGGGGTAAATGAGACCTAATTCACAAAAATTTCACAACCAGCAAAAAAATATCCTTTTCTTTCCTTTTATAAAGTTATTTCAAACCTCTGCACCTGCTTTTAAATGACACCTGAAAATAAAGTATATTCTGAACCCCAAACTGATGAAAGCTTAGACAAATAAGGGAATAACTGGGAAAGATGAGGCAAGTTAAACACCTACATCTTTAGATGCACACAGCCAATTGGCAAACACATCATATGTGGCCAGTAGTGAGCAAGTGACTTTGAGGCTAAGAGAAGGACAAGAGCAGCTACACAGAAGAGAAAGAGGAGGCAGCAGCATTTGCTCCTAATTTTTCTAAGCATGATAAAGTCTAAACAAATAAATAAATAACAGAAGAATAAAATTATAAATTGAAATATTCCTATATGGCTCAGAAATTAACCCCAAATTCTGATCTTTTCTTGGAGGAAAAGCATCTGTGAGCCTACTTTATCAAGATAGATACTAACCTAAATAATAGCAATAATGATATTAACAACATCAATAGCTGTTCCTAAAAATTAAAGGATTCTTCTGAGATCTCATATTTAATTTTTGAGGTTACATTCTTTAGAAATATATTTTTATGTTGGCTGCTAGCCCATACTGCTGAAGCCTACTATCCAGTCTAGAGAACGCATCTTCCTTATTGATCAAGGCCCCTGACTTCTTGATTAGTAAATTTTTGGAATCTCACCCTTGCATGGTGCCTTTATAACACTGCTGAACTGAGCTCTTCATTAGAGCATTTTTCATTGGATGAGTCAGCAAAGTACACACTGGCTACCAAGAATTCTAGTCCAGGCCTACAGCCTTGTTGTAAGACATCTGCTCCAATGGAAAGGGTTTAAGGCAATCCATCATAGCTAGACTTCAGCTACAATAGTCCACCAGAGCACTCAGTTGACAGCCAGTGTTTCCCAGCAAACAAAGAAGACAGTAATGAAAGCTGATGGTGCACATCTACTAATGTCTAGCAGCTCACCAGACACCAACGGCCAATGATGTAACACCACAGGGCTTAATAGTTTAGAGTACCAGCCACAGAAGTCAATTCGGATATTCCTTAGCAACTATGGCTTTCACAGCAGGACGACAACTGTGAAATTATGAAGGATTTCTTTAGTGACTGTGGATGATTTTTTTAAAGAAGATTAAAAGCAAGGAGAGTTAAGGTGTTACTGTGATGAATTATTGCTTGAGTAATTTCTATGGCATGGCCCTTTTGCTTGGCTCACCTTTTCCTTTTCATTACCACCCAACTTCCTCTTTACCTTCTGGCTTGGACTCTCAGTCTCTGCAACCTGTACCTTTCCCTGACTTAACTGCTTGTGCGCATACTTGCTCAAACTCTTACCTCACTGCCTTGCCATTTTAATAATGTGCTTACATATTTTTGGCCACAAAATATAGCATGCAAGGGATGACAATCCCCTGGATCCTAAATGGAACACCTGTGGTCAATGTCGTATGCAGAGATAAAGGGCCACCTTGCTTGCTCTCTCACTTTCCTCTTCATTCTCTTTTCTTGGTTTTTTGGCCTTTATTTGGTAGTAGAGGAAAAAGGAGGGAGTGTTTTCCTTCCTTTGGATTCCCTGTTGTTCAGTAAGTGAAGACTTCTTAACATTTATCTGTTGTTGTGATAACTATAAATCTCATTCCAGCAATGCCATTGCTCTCAACAGTGATTTTACTCTTAATTCTCTGGGTGACATTTAATTTGCATCCTTTGTGCATTGCAAAATGCATTCTCTAAAATGTTTTACAAAAATTTGGGTACATATCACAGAAAGATAATATAGTATCAATTAACTGAAAAATATGAGCAACACTTTTTAAATAAAAAGGGAAATCACAGGGCACTTTATTCCTTACTTTCAAAGTTGTAGAATTTTAGAGCTTTCCAAGACCCAAGAGATCATTAAACCCTAAATTCTCATTTTACACATGAGGAAACTGAGACACAGAGAGTTCTGTCAGATCTAGAACTGGTTCCAGAGACTCTTAAAATACATTCTAATACCCTGTCTAGTAGACCTATGGCTTATTTTTACCTTTCATTTTCATTTTATTATAGCTTGACAAATTAAGTAAACATTACTGCATTAAGTCTGTGGTTACCTTGCTTTGTGAGGACTTCCTTTATAAAATTCCTGACATCATAAAAAGTGTATAAAATTATTATGCCTTTGTTTTATGGCTCAACTGTTCCTAAGAACAATAAAATATATTGTCATCCACTGGTAAGAATATTTGTAGTCACTGACTATGACACATAGGGTCAGCCTTTTATGAGTCGATAATTTACAAGAATTTGGGTGTAAATGTATATTTTTTTAATTTAGATTTTCATGGTATCTTTCACTCCAAAGGATCCTTTTTCCCAAGAATGAATGTTGTGATGACCTGTCACAGGCAGACTCATCTCTGCTCACCTGACTAAATCCTAATTCTCCCTCAGTGTTAAGCAGCCTCTTTTTTTTAGCCACAAGTTTTTGTTTTTAATTCATAGCCTATGAGGAAGCTGTTGAACACCTGAATACCACCCTTACTTGGACCTTGCTCACAGGCAACAATAGATTGTAAAAGAGAGACTTTCCTAAGTAAATTACAAAATATAACAATCATTTGAAACTGTAGGGGGAAAAAGTAAGCTAAACCTCAATGGTATCCCCACAAGAAGTTTACAGTAATGTGAGCCTCTGACTTCCAGGGCAACCCGAGTTTTTGCATTTGGAAGGGGGTTTTAGGTCATTCAATTGGTATCAAATCTATCAAAATCAGCAGAGATCAAAGCACTGGAATGTCTTGGCATCTCCGATTTTTATTGAAAGTTTCCTTTGACTTCCTGGCTGGATGTACTATTCTCAACAGACCCTGTTGGTACCAGTGGTTCAGATTCTGTAACCCGGCCCTTTTAATTAACCTGGGTATTGAAACCATGTTTTGGCTGTGAAGACATATTCTGTGTTGATACCACGAATAGTGAAAAGGTAATTATTAATAACCAAGATTTAGAAAGAATATTCTTTTCCCAGGTTTAATTCATTTCTATGTAATTTGCTCTTAATTCCATCTAAAGAATCACGGGGAATCTCAAAACATACATATAAAAATGTTTTTGAGTATGAAAAAGTAAGAAAATAGAGTAGTGAATAATTATCCATTGATTATTAAATATTTCTTTCTGTAATCAATCAATGACTTGGACCTCTAACTCACAAATTATTCACAGGTCACAAAAGGAGGCTAAACAGTTTGCTAAAAACATAGTATATAAAATCTCTGTATCAAATAAACAAAAAATCCCATCCCCTCTCTTCTGTGATTGAGAAGTCTACTTATTAAATCAGAAAGATTATCTTTTCACTCAGAGAAAACCTGAGTGTTTACACTCTTCACTGCGATTTAACAATTTAAATAAAAAAATATGTTTTCCTAATCTATTTGTCAGTAATTTTTCAGCGTCAATCTCATTACATTTTCAAAGGCCAAGTCTCTGCTCCTTACTTATCTTACTATCCTATTTCACATCTCTTAATAAGCTAAATTTTTCTCTTTTAAAATACCTTGTTCTGTTTGTCTACTATACAAGCTGCAGATGAAATCTCCATAAATTTACAATTGTAAAGAATTCCTTTTACCAAAGAGCAAGAAACAAGTCATCTTTAATGCATTGGGCTTTTTATAATTATACAACACATTTTTATTTTACTTTTAGAAAAGAAGAAAACAATAATATAATTCCTTAACATTTGTGTTATACCACGCCATAAAAGCAACTCATAACTTTTTCTCATATTTCACCAAGTTTTCTATTAGAACTTCTTCCTGGCTATTTAAATATGCTTAAACTAATGGTTTTCTGCAATTTGTCTTTTTTCTTTGGAAACATACCGTGCCATTGTCAGTTTTTAAAAAGAAGCAATTTTCTGACTTTTGAGAATGAGTAGGTAGGTCAAGGAAAAATCACTACTGTTGAAAACCTATAATTAAATAGAAAGGCAGCTGCACTTATGAGAAACTAAAATTAAGTTTATTCTATTAATACTTGATTTTGAAATATGTTTTTGAATTTTCAGTTAAGATTTCATTTAGAGTCATGCCTTATCTATACTCTATCTTAGCTGATTACTTTTAATAAGTAACATAGAGGAATATAACTGTCCTACTCTTATGAAAAGACATTTTTGATTGCTTTCTTTTCCTCCTTAAAATATCATTTTCAGAAGTATTTTTTAAACAAACGAATGAAATGTTCTTTGTCAATTTGCATGTATTTTTATTATAATTATTCTAAAGAATGTTTTTCCCAAACATTAAACTGTGCATCCAAGAAATATATTTTAAGCATATCTTTATGATAATTACATAAAGGACAGCATTTTAGAAAATAAAAGAATTTAAACTTCCCTTTTGTATTAATTTTTACCTTTACTAATTTTTCTAAATGTGATACATACTATTTTATTCCATTAAACAATAAAGGGAAGTTTATTAAGCATATAAGCTAATTTTTGAATTTGTGAGGTTACCAGATCTATTTACTGATTACAGCTCCTGTACGAACAATCCCTCAAATTAGGTTACATTTAAAGAGTTAAAATATTTTGTATAAACACAAACCTAATAAACAAATATAGCCATTTAGAACAATTTACAAAGTCATAATATTTGTCACTGCTTAATTTTAATGGTACATTTTAACAAATCAAGATAAACACCCTTTAACCTCCCCTACAAAACTCTTGGATTGAAATCTGAATAACATTTACATAAAATTAGGTATAATGTGAAAGCCTTCTTAGAAATGTATGAGTACTATAAAATTATTTATCTATTGAAATAGTAGTAATCTCCATTTAGAAGCTGAAGCTGAATGTCAGAATATATATAAATGTTTGCTACATCTTAAATCATAAAGCTTATGATTTTTCATAAGTAGATGTTAAGTGGCACAGTAATATAAAAATATAGTAATTATTTAACTGCAAATATATCTACAGCTTAAGCTTTGAAACTTAGTTCTACTTCGGAAAAAAAAACTTTTCTGGGAAAGAATGTTCTGGTTTTGTTTTTCCTTTTGTTTAGTATTGTTTTAAACATATCTTCAGCCAACGTGTTGATTTCTTTATTCTTACTACATACCCGATGGTACTCTAAAACTATGATACAGTGGCTGGGAAGTAGCTATAGACAACAAATATACTTTTCAGTTACTATAGATTTATGGAAAGAAAAGTACTAGAAAGTGATAAAAGCATATAGTGTGACTAGGAAAAAATTACAATAAAACCAGGGCTGTAATGAACATATTCTTCCATGACAATCTAGTTCTGTCCTGTTACCTGTGTTGTTTGGTCATTTCTGTTCAATTGTTAATGTGCTAAGGCTTTTGGAATTCTATTTTCCAGATGCTTATATTCCACAGAGGGAAGGAAAACTGATCCATGAAGTTGCTATTTGCATAAAATGCAAAAGCATCTGTCACAGGCTTCTTCCTGGTTGAGTTCGGCATCCAGGGATCCTGCAGCTGGTCTGCTTCGGCACTAGCCTCCCGAGCAGGCGGCGAGAGTCCCCAGCGAGGACGGCATCTAGGGGCAGGGCGAGAACTTGCTCAGTTCACAATCGGCATATTTACAATTATATTTTTGATAGGATGATGACATAACCAACCGGCCCTGTCACTCACTCACTCTCTCTCTCTCATACACACACACACAAATCCCTAGCTCAGATTCAGCCCAAGAACAATTGTAATTGACCACACTTTTCTGTAAATATGTTTCTTATCAAGGTCATGATGAATTCATCATAATCATGTTGCACAGCGTTATGTAGCACAGAGGGTGGAAATCATAAGGCAAGGTTAGGGTTATCTACAGGGCTTTATTTTAGGGGGCATTTTTGCTTTGTTTGGTTTAGTTTTGTCTCATCTTCTTTTGCATCTAATTAAAAGCCTATCGGTGTGGGTATCTTTGTGACCACTTCACACACAAACAGAAAAGAAAATTGCTTCTATTGCTAAAGTAAATTGTAAAATCAGGAAGGATCAGGTAAACTTTAAAGAGGTACATTTCAGTTTCATCATTTTTCCATATTTATTCCTGCATGACACTCAAATCAACAATTCTAAGTGTCAAGTTCAGTGACCAAAAAAGTCTATAAACTCCATTACTGCATTATTGCAGAAAAGTAAACACAACTTTCCAGGAAGACAAATATAAACTACTCAAAACCAAAATTATTTAAAATATTTTGTAAAGGACATTTTAAATATATCTCAAAGTGTCTGGTGTAGTAATACTATTTATGAAACACTTTTAGTGCCGATATATTCACCGTTACCTGTTTTCTGAGGATAGGATCACTGCAATCTGTCTGACAAGATCTTTGTGAGTCAATGGCACAGAGAAGCAGGCACAGCAACCAGTTAACAAATTCAGACTTTGAAATAATAACAGTTCTTTGTAACAAACTTGTATAATTGGACTAAAAGTTTCTCTAATGCAAGTTCATCAGTAAGCAGTAATCAGATAGGAGGCTTCTTTGAAACTTTTCTGATTCATAAATAATATAGTAGTTTACAAAGAGGAAGTTTGTGGGAAGCAGCAGTAAACAGTCTCGCAATCCATCTGTTATTATGGAATCCAGAAGAGCTGAATCAGGATCCACGTTGTTTATGATATAAAAGATGCTTGGGAAATGTTGCTGAAATAATTATTAACCAAAAATGTCATGTTTTTACTTTTTAGAAGTCTGAGTCATATGTGGTTGTGATGAAATGTACCCACCTGTGTGACTAAATGCAAGAAGTTTACCTGAATTAATAATTTTACAGAATGCCAAACTCAGTTTTTAAGAAGTTTTTTAAAAGACATGGCAGAATATACCTTTATTTTTTAGTTACTGGCTAAATTTTAAAGTTATATTCAAATATATTCTTTTTAAGTACTATGTGATTTTTAAGAATATAGCTTTTGAATGCCATTTAATCAAAGAATGTGGTTAAATTCAGGATTGGGTATAAAATTAAAATAGCCAAAGCTAAAATGTCTTTCCACGTTCCCACTCCTGACCTTGGCCTCACTCCTCTTTTCTTCCTTACAAGCATCCCCAACACACATACACACACACACACACACACACACACACACACTTAAAACAAAGAAAAGATTTAGTGTGAGAGTTTCACTGTTGTCCTTTTTTAGGTCCAGGAATTACTCTTCAAGTCTAACTTGCTTGATAACTTATTTATTTCAAAATTTTGGAAAGAACAAACCAAGAAATGTATTTATTTCAGATTTATTCTAAATGAAATCAAATTGTTTTTCCCTGTACAGCTTTTTGTCCAAAACGTGGTGACAATACATGCATGCATCCTCCCATGGGAAGGTAAGCAGCCACAGCTGGAAAGCATGGTGATGTCCAATCAGAGCAGAGGTTTTTAACATCCCAAAACAATAGCAACACAATTATTTCTATGGATTTCCAATAATACTAACTTAGAAATGTAATACAATTAGTCTATCACTTACCCTTAATTAGCTAGAAATGGATTTTGCTCATTAAGGGAAACATGAACTAAAAACCTAACCAAAATAGAAGGCCAATGTCAACTACATTGCCCATAAGATAAGTAACAGGTATATGGATCCAAAACATTGACCATGTATAAGCTTCCTTGAGTTTCAGATTGGTTTGGGATATTTTGTTGTATTTTATGAAAACCCATATAACAAAAATCTACACATAATTCTCCTTTAAGTACATTCTGTTGGGCTGAACCATACAGAAACCAGCCTGAAAAACAAGGCAGAATGTATTTTGCCTGCAAACATTGACAATAGTGCCATCTTCTGGCTCCAATGAAGCAATTCCTACATTCTACTTTTGTCAAACTGCTCAAAGTTCATAATACGGAGAATGAAAAATCTTCAGCCAGGTTTTCAAATTACAATCGTTTTTATTAACAAGTGAAAGATTGTGGCTTTATAACTAGATCAGGCAACTTAACTCCTATATTTCTTTTCCGTTGATGTATACACCTTTGTAAGTAGCAAACTCTTTGTTTCTAGCTGTTATTTTTCTTTCCCACTCTTCATTCCTATCTTAATTTCTGGAATTTTATCTTAACATAAGCCTATGCCTAACTACTTGTTTTATCCTAAGAACTGGTTCTCTATATGTACATAGTTCTATGTATGTGTCTCTGCTCCTTTTGTTGTATTTGTGCTCCCAGCTCTATTGGTGACATTTACTTGGAACTCATTGCATACTTTAATTCTATACTACCTTTCTAGTATTTCTTTTTCCCTCACCATCTCCTCATGGCTTCTCATTTAAGCCACCATTATATATTTCTAACATTGTCCAAATTAGTAAAATTTAACAATTAGTAAAATGGAAATGAACAGCTATAATTGCCTTGAAAAATCTCTATAGCCATAAAATACTATCTGCTGTTGATGAACGTTGAAAGAAAAACTACATCTTTTCATGTACATTCGGCAACAGATAAATAACCAAAATAGTAATGTCTCTTTCAACCTTTCAATATGTTCAGTACAGTTAAACACCAAATGGAGTAATGGTAACATGCAAGGGGAATTCTGCATCTTCATAATGATTTAAAAACTACCATGGAAAGAGAAATGGTAGTGCTTTGGACAAGTGGGTGGGTGATCAACAGATACTGATTGAAAAATAATTTGGTGATCAGCTCTGAACAAAGGCACAGGAAATGACACAGGTGAATGGAATAGAGGTTTGTAGAAAGGAGGGCAGAGTGTGTGTAAATTTCCTAACCAAATCAGTGCACAAAACATATTGGAGCTTTTTTTTCTCCTTCAAAAAATAGTTTTGTTTTTTTTAAAGTACTGAGCTTGTCAAATTTTAATCAGGGAGATAGATGAGTGACAGATTAGGGATAGTAAATGACTAGAAGACTTAAGTGAACAAAAAAAGAAGTGAAAATGGAGAACAAAAGCTGGAACAGGGAAGCAGGCTGGTGGTGAGGGGAGACAGGGGAAGGATGGGGAGCAGAGAGGATGGGGCCCCAGAAACCCAGGTGAACTGAAGCTCAGTATTTAACCTTGCGCTAGAAGAAAAGGAACCAAAACACCGATTGCTGTTGGGGGGTGGAGGGTGTAAATCAAAGTAATGTGCTCTCCAGACCAAAGTGAGGAAAACAAAAAAAGAGCAGATTGGAGGGTTTGCTGACCTGACTTCAAAGGAATTATGAAAATTCCTGTGGAAATTATAACTCAGCCACACGATGCCACATGGACTTACCTCCTGCTTCACCCTCAATGTATTACAGCTTCACGCTCCAGCCAGACCAGCGACTCCCAACTTTGCACGCTAGAGTCATTTGGGGAGCTTTAAAACCCCCGATGTCCACATCCCACTCCCATATGCACTGTGTAAATATGAATCTCTGGGGGTCTAGCAGGCGTTCGTAACATACATATTTACAGATCTCCAGACCGTTCCAATGTGCGGCAGACTTTGGGAGCCACTGAACAGACTAAAACTGTCCCCAAGGGCAGGGGCTGTAGCTTCGGCCCCTTTTATGACCCTCGGGGTATTAGGCACACAATGGGTACTTAACCTTTGTTAAGGGAAAGTAATAAACATCGGCTTTTGACCCTCCACCTTTGTGTGTGTTGCAGCCCGGGACTTCCATTCCAAACCCGCTTCCTCTCCCCTGCACTTGGAGCATCGCTGCTCCCTAATCCATGACCCGGGCCGAGCCACGTGGCTCCCGCAGCGTCAGCTCCGCCGTTTGTGAAGTGGGCTTCCTCACAAAGCTGCCGGGAGGATCGAGCGAGATAATGCGAGCAAATCCCTCCGCTTCGCGCCTGCCAAATAGTCAACGCTCCAAAAATGTCAGCCGTTATTATTATCCATTTATTCATGAGTTAATTCCCTGCCAACATAAAGGATCTTTTAAAAAGTCTTTTGAGAAAAGAAAGTATCAAGAACTTTATCACAGCAGCCTGAAAAAGAGAGGTCTAAGAGGCAAGAGGAAGAAACGGTCTTTTCTGAAAGGTTGGGATGAAGTTGAAAGAGGCGTGAAGGATGAGGTGTCCAAAGGCAGCTCCATGCCTCTGTGGTGTAGCTCACAGCCCCCCAAAGGAAGAAGGTGAGATTGAGAAAACAACAGATAATCCACCAATTGTTTGGAGAAAATGGAAATATGCTTCAAGGGAGGGAACACTATTATTAGGAGTGTGCGAGATGAGGGTCCCTCATCCCCTCCGTGCCTGCAGCCAGGCCCTGGGCGCGCGAGCCACGTGCCTGCTGTCCGCGCCCTGCAGGGTCCACGCAGGGCGCCTCCCTCTGTCTCCCCGGGCCAGAAATGCTTCCTGACGCAGCAGAGCAACTCCTGGGAACCGGGGTCCCCGGTTTTTGACCGTCCCGGCTGGCCTCTGGCTCGAGTTCCGGGGACCCCGTGCAAGGTGACGGGCGGTAACAGGGGGCTCGGCGACTGCACCCCAAGTGCGGGGTGGGCACCGCAGCGGACGCGCGGGGGCGGCGCTGCCCGGGCCGCAGAAATTGCACCGGGACCCAGGCGAGCGCTTCTAATTGAGTTAAACGTATTATCTTTCAGCGGTGGAAATCTGAAAGGCAAATTAACCTAAGAAGCCCTCGATAACCATTACGGGAGGAGTGAGAAGCAGATCGCTGTGGGTAGGAAGAGTTTCATCAAAGGCCAGGAAAGCTAGATGATTGGCCATTATGTGTAAATTGGAATCTGTGTTCACAATAATCAACTTGTTAATTTTCAATGAAATTATTTCAAAGAAATTTTAGCATTTCCTGAACTCTCCTTATTTGCCTCTATCCTTTTCTTTCACCAGATGGACATAACGTCAATGTTTAAAAGGAAGTATTTATGCCTTTTTTTTCAGCAGTTAATTACTACCTGTCAGGCAGTCGGAGATAGCAGGAAAGCCTAGGCAGAGTAAAATGTGTCGTCTCTCAAGGCAGAAATTGGCTCATTCGGCAAATGTGTATTGAATACCTGATGTGTGCAGGGCGCTGGGGCTGTTTCACCGCAAACGGGTCAATAAACACACTCAGAAGGGAGACCAAGGAGTTAAGGATTTGATCATGTCTCCCAAAAATTCCTATGTTGAAGAAATAACCCTCACTATCTCAGAATGTGACTGTATTTGGAGACAGGACCTTCAAAGAGGTGATTAAGTTAAATTAAGGCCTTTAGAGTGAGCCTTCATCCAATCTACCTGGTGTCCTGGTAAGAGGGGAGAGTGTGGACATATAAAGAGATGCCAGGATTGCTTACACACAGAGGAAAGACCCTGGGAGGACATAGGAAGAAGGTGACCATCTGCAAGCCAGGGAGAGAGGCCTCAAGAGAAATCAATCCTGCTAACACCCAGATTTTGGACTTCTAGTTTCCATAACTGTGGGCAAATGGATTCTGTTGTTTAAGCCACCCAGTCTGTGGTACTTCATTATTGCGGCCCTAGCAAACTAATCTACAAGCCAAACACTTAGTAAGACAAAAATGCCTTAGTTCTCTCTCTTCCACTGCAAACTCTAGTTTCTTCAAGTACAGTGTTGTGTCCTCTTTTTTCTAGAAGTCTCAGGCCCTCTGGACAGATTCACTACTCTTTGCCTCTAACAAAGGAATTTTAGTATGTGATGCACACACACACACACACACACACACACACACATATAGTAAATATCCCATGACCAAAAAACTATTTCTTAGTGAGTTACAGAGACAAAATGCATGAAAAAGTATGTGCTGTATCTTGTTACAGTCTCTTAATTCCCTTTAGAGTGAGCACAATAAAGTAAAACTTCATTATATCATGGAATATAATTTGTACAAAATAGTCCTACTTCTACGTTGAAAGATTAGTTCTGCCTGGATCCAGTACACATGTCATATTTCTGGAAAGTCATTTGACACGAATCAGTCTAAAAAATAAAACAAGCAGGTGCATAATATATTATCCAGAATAAAATAAACATGGCTTCATTTTTAAGTGCCAGAGTTTATTTCGTCCATTAAATCTCCATCAGCTACTGCATGCTTGGCGCCCTCTTGTGTCCACTTTGGGATAGGTTTGTTCAAGGAATTTTTTAGAAATCCATCCCACAGCATCCCTCATTCAATCCTTGACAATTGCAAGAGACCACTCAACAGAAATCAAACTCCCCTTTGCTACATAAATTATACCGGTTATAAAAATGCCACTTGGTTAAAATATATATTATGTTATAAAATTTCAAATGTTAAATAAACATGCCTATACCCATTTGACTTCCTGAATATTTGAGCTATTTTCCCTGCAGATTAGTATAGACAAAGTTTTTTGTTTTGCTTTTATAATTAATAGTTATTCATATTAACCAAAATTTTAGTTCTGAAAAGTCTCTCTTCCCAAGTACCCTTTAAGAAATTTTTATGCAGATTTCTACTGAAAAAAATCATATAAAATATTTTTACAAATCAAACCATAAAGTATGCCATTTGCAATGACTATATCTGTACAGTTTTTTGATGTACCAATTGTTAATACCATCATTGCTATTTCTATCAAAAAGATGAATGAATATAAGCAAATTGCCAAAACATGACCTCATGCAGACTAGTTTAGTATATTGGCAATTACAGTACAAAAGGTCACAATGCACATTAAAGTTAATTTCCCCAATTCAGATCTAATAAGGCATCCACCTTGATTATTTCCTTGTTTGGTGTAGATATCATAAAATATGAATTGGCGTCTATATCACAAACCATCTGAGCCTATCCCTATCTAGCATTACTGACATTTATTTCAAATACCATACATCAAAATCTAACCACTCAATTTATATTCACACTGTACTCAGATAAATCACCATGTTCATCTGGGGCATGGACTTTATTTCTCCTAAAAGCATCATTAAATTCTCCAAGTGAATTCACTAAACTTAACTCCAAAGACAAGAAAACTGGCAAACGGACGAATAAGGGGTATTTCAGAAGCTTCCAGAAGACACAAAGGCAAAATAAATACCTTATAAGTCATAAGAAAGACTGACAACTGTTGAGAACAAAGAGAAGCAATTTGAAGCTAGAAGCAGCAGAAGCAGCTGTGAGGTAGAATAAGAACATTTGTCAGAAAGGCAGGGAAACAGTGTCTCTATTGCATGCTGCCACAGACTAGCCAGGGACCTTGGTCATATCCCCACCACTAAAACAGAGATAATTCTTATTTTATTAATTATTAATGGGATAGCACATAATAAATACATAAAGAAAAGGGTGTGGATAAAAAAATGCATGTGATTAATCAGTGCAGTTCAGATATTTAATATAGGGTTATAAGCAAATACACAAATAATCTCTTCATTCTTGGGAAAACATCTTTATTCTTTTAGACTCTGAGAGTCTGAAATTGGAGGTAAGTGCAAAATTACCAAGGTAAACTCAGAATCCACCTTTTTGTGGAGGAGCACAGAAAGAATAAAGCAAATGGTCTGTAATGGTTAATTTTATGTGTCAACTTGGTTAGGCTAAGGTGCCCAGTCCTTTGGTCAAACACCAATCTAAATGTAGCTGTAAAGGTATTTTTGAAATGTGATTTACATTTACATCAGTAGACTTTGAATAACGCAGATCACCCTCTGTAATATGGGTGGGCCTCATCTAATCAGTTGAAGGCCTGAATAGAACAAAAAGACAGACCTCCCCCAAGCAAGAGTGAATTCTACACCTTGTTTTGAACATGCCAATATCCATAATAGCATGAGCTAATTCCTTAAAATAAGTTATAAATCTCTCTCTCTCTCTCTCTCTCTATATATATATATATATATTAATATATATGCTATTAGTGCTCTTTCTCTGGAGAAACCTGACATACTGATCTCTCTCTCTCTCTCTCTCTCTCTTTCTCTCTCTCTCTCTCTCTCTCTTTCTATATATATATATGTCTCACATATATTCTGTATACATAATATTCTGTATACATATATAGGTATGTGCTATGTGTATATATATGTGTATTTCTCATAGAGTTAGGTCAAAATACCCTTGACAAGGAGACAGGATATGGTGTTCTGGGGAAGCAGCAGTTAGATGAGGATTAAGAGGTTACAACCATCTCCAGGTTTGGATAAATCTATGCCTGGGATCATCTAATCTCACAGGAGCTTACACTCACCCTCTGTTCACTGCAAGGTACAAGGTCAGTGTGGGTCACTCCCCACTCACCCCTAATTGCACAGAACTTGCCCCTGCTCTATCTCCTCACTGTCCCTCCCCAGCCTGTGCACCCACGCCTGCCCATGGCAGTCTCCTTTCCAGTCGGCCTAATTCCAGCCCCCTCCGCATCCTCCGACCAGAGGAATGACACCACTCTCTTGCTTTAAACCTTTGGGTAGCCATCACTGTGCCTTCTCTTTATCATTAACATTTTTTCAAGGCATAATTACTTTTATTTCCTCAACCACACCCTTGTTGTGTCCTACTGCACACCTTTGCATAAGGGGCTACCTCTTCTTAGAGTGAGCTTCTCCTGTTGCCTTCCCCTGTCGCTCTCACGCAAAGCCAATGCAAGCATCACCTCCTCTGGGAAGCCTCCCAGCCAACCGCGTGCAGCAGTATCCATCGCTGACTCTTCTAAGAGGCCTCTTCGTACTGCACCCTATTATAATGATCAATCTCTATTTTATTCATTTTGCCTACCACGCACCTCCCTGAGTGATGACTCGAGAGAAGTGGTTTTCATGCGTCAGAAGCCTGGGTTCCAGCTGCCATCCTGACCACTGACCAGTGTGAGGTCCGCAGGGCAGAGGGAAGCTATCTGTGCACACCACTAGCTGGAGCCAAAGGTGAGCTCTCCCATCTTTCCTTGAGGGTAGTCAGGAAATCTGGAGCTAGTGATCTAGTGGCCACTTGGCTGGGACAAGGTGGGACCTGAGGAAGGCCATGCCTGAGGAGTGTGTAGGGCTAGAATGAGGGGATGTGGAAGAGGACAGGGTGGCATGGGCTGATGGAGGGAGGAGGCTCAAGAAAGACATGGGCCATTGGGCCAAAGCCATTGAGAGCAAGGGCCTGGGTAACGTACAGCCTGGGCAGTGGTAACAAAATAACAGTGAAGACAACTGCAGCGACAGCAACCGAGACTGAACCAGAACGAATAGTGGCAATTCAGGGGTAGCAGTAAGAGATGATGAACAAGCAGATAAAATAAGAGAAGCTGCCATTGCTGGGCAATGAAGGGCCAGCACGTGGAGGAAAGGGTGGCAGGTGAAATGTTTTTCTGTTTTTAAATCAATAACTTGTCCTAAAATGGTTACAGAATTTGCTATTAATTTTATTTTACATTCATCTTTTATAAAAACTTCTTTGGGAATGATGAGCCCTCATATGACATAATTTTGATGCTTTCTTTGAAGTTTCCATGAATTTTTCATGGCTTCCAACATTAATCATATTGCTTATCATAATTTTCCTTTTTGGAAACACGCCTAGAAAATGTTTCAGAATGTGGTTATGGAAAAAAAATACCATTATATTATTTTAAATTAATATGAAGGAAGAAGGTAAGAATATTCAAGGAAATACCAAAGTGGAGATTCAATTCAATTAATTAATTTAATCAGGTAACTTCAACAAACGCTAATAAAGATATGACTTGTGAAATCAATATTCTCTTTCTTCCTTGCCTGTAGAATCAAATTGGTTCAAAAAGGAAGCCAAATCTGTTATATTAAGAGCAACTGGCATACTAAAATAATTATTTATAAGTAATAACACGTTAGTCTGAAACTTTAGATACCAGCCCTCGCTCTCAGGACTGGGGAAATGCACTTGGCCCAGCTAAGAAGCCACTGAAACACTGTGGGTTTGGCATCTCAAGTCAAACCCAATCCCTTTGCTATTTGAATTCATTTATTCTTGGCAAGATGTAACTTCCTGCCCCTAAGAAGAAAGATTTTTAAAGTCTCATAAAAATAATTCCAAAGTTTACTTGGACTTCAAAAGACTCTTACAAAACAACATTTTTGTTAGTTAAATTTATGGAATATGGTGCATAAGGATTACATTTTCTTATATCTTAAGTAAGTAACAATTAGAGCAAAACCAATGGGATGCAGAGTTTGGAGATGGTTGCCAAGAAGAAACCCACGGAGGGACCACTTTGCCCTGAGCTACGGGAAAAAACATATCTCCAGAGAGGGAACGTTCTCCCTCCAGGAACTCCAGCACAGGGCCCAAACTCAGTTCCTCTTTGGGTTGTCAAAGCCCAAACTTCCTGCCAGGGAAGGTAGGAAGTTTGCACTAGGGTCCATCGGAACTTCTGAAGGTGAAAGTCTTTTGGGCAATGTGGCCTGTTTCCACTTCCTCCTCTCATGGAAACCTTCCTCCCAATTCCCCTTTTACAAGGCAAAAAAAAGTAAGATTCTCTATGGAATGACTGGCATCAGGCCTGGTTCAATACCGGGAAGCAAAAAGAACCTGATAGCTCCTATAGCTGACATCTTACTCGGTGGGTCACGTGCTTCAGAAGATGCAAAGGTCAAGAGTTACCTTCTGCAGTACAGGGTGAGCACCAGCAGGAAGAGCCCAGGTGTAGACGCAAAACCCCAGAAGGTCGTGAGCCTTCCAGGTTCACGGTCAGGACAATAGCCAGTCTCAGAAGAGGCAAAGGATGCTGCTCAGCCCCTTCCACTGACCCGTCAGGTCCATTATTCATTTTATATTTCGAGTAATGGGTTAGGTTGGAAGTCTTGAAATTTAGTCCACTAGATTTATTTAGTATAACAGTTCTTTGTTGCCCCAGCATTAACTGTGTGATTTTCTGAAGATGCCAGATTGCTTAGGAAAGCAAAACTCATCATAATATGAAGTGTTTACTATTATAGTCATCTAACATCTCACGGAAAGTAGTCCCCATAGCCCTCCTGGCTGAGTCCATCCATGAACATAAAGTCAAGTCTTTGTTCATTAGTTTTGCCCCGGATAGTCTGCTGTTATAAATGCTGCACAATATAGCCCCAAATACTGCAAATGGATTGCAAAGAAAATTGCCGGTCTTGCAAAAGACGCAGGCTTTCACGTAGCCAGTGAAAGTGACTTTGGAGAGCTGCTGGATTTGCAGGCAAAGCCATTCCACATCCTGCCCTGGAAGGTGGCTGGACAGACAGCAAGCAGAGGGGACTGCCCACGGCCACAAGGGTGACCAGGGAGACAATGTGCAAATGTGGCCCATAGCTGAGCATGAGATAGGAGGAAGGGAGAACTCAGAGCTGATGGGCTAAAGGAAAACAGTCGGGATGGGTTGGGAACATCCTATAGGTACCAGGAAGTAAGAATAATGTGATGAATAATAGAGACAGTGATAAAAGGTCACAGAATCCCGCTTAAGGGGTTCTCATTGAAAAGTTGTGATAGTTCAAATATTAAATAATAATTATTAAATTATATTATTTAAATTATATTTAAATGATAAAATTATTAGTAGTACTATGGTTAATTGGAATGATTTGATCTATAAAAGACCATGAGTTCAAAATCAGAATCAAAAAGGAAAAGTTAAACAGTACAAAAGGGAACTTGTAATACAAAAGAATAAAAACGGGATTTATATATAGACCATTAATTAGTTTAATAGAGAAGTATATATATGTGTGTGTGTGTGTGTGTGTGCACCTATATGGATATCAATGTACATATATATGCATATGTATATATGCACACATAAATTTTGCTGCTACATTAGTTTATAAATATACATGTGTGTGTTGTACATATGTTCTGGGTAAGTAGAAAAGAAGAGTAGACAAAATAATCAGGAGTGAGCTGAGCTAATGTAGAAATAGAAGGAGCTCCACTCAGAAGGGCTGGTCAGTAGGCTGGTCTTTTATAATAACCAGGGGGACCTCCATTACCCACCTCTGTTGCTCACACAAAATAAGCAAGTGGAAACAGTGTGCTGCAAGTGACAAAATAGAAACACGGCCCAAAGCAGAGGGCTCATTAAGCAGACTGAATTCCTCATCTCCCAGGAGCTAAAATCATTACATAACCCCCAAATTCTTAAACAATACTAATAAGGAACACGCTTTTCTACTGATGCTCAAAAAAATTAGGTCAATAAATCGTAATGTTAGGACAATGGTTATGTGCTCAACCATGTGAAACTGGAAGAATACCTTATTTCTGGGGAAGACACCAAGTCTCAAAAATTTAAAATCTATATGGGAGACTAGGAATGAACACATAACATGGAACACTTGGTTATTAGCAGACATTCAGCCTAAGGATCAGAGTGCAGAGTTGAAGCGCCTGGACTAACTAAGCGGGTCCCGCAGCCACCCTGGAGTTCTTGGTCTGGACAGTCTAGATCGTGTAACCTCTGCTGGTCTGAGGCTGCACCTCTTTCTATGTTGGGTCTAGTAAGGTTGTTGAGATCCAAAATCCTAGGAAGACAGCCTCAGGAATATATGAAAATGAGAATAAAATTGCAGTAAAAGTAAAGATAAGGATAAACCCTTTTACTGTTTTAGTGGTAAGTGTGTTAAGCACATTTATAACCCTGGTAAGTTTATGTTTTAATCTGTTTTTACAAAGGTTCAATCTCTCAAAGATAATCTGATCTGCTAAACTTGTGATTTTAATTGTTTAGCGTGATTAAATACATAAGTATTACTTAAACCATGGGGAAAATTTATTTTTAAAATAAATGTTGTAAGTAGTATGTGAATATTTAGTACAATTGTTTATTTTTTAAAATGCTAATAGTTTGATAAATAATTAAGATTAATAAAGTATTACACACAAAGTGATCTTTATACCTTTCTGTACTCAGAAGGCCACTTTATGGAGAAAAATCCATCCATTCTTTGTTCATTCCAAATCTAAAGTTCTAAAGTTGTAATCATGACTTGCAATGATATTAAATATAACATCTTTTTAGAAGTTTCCCTCCCTTCTTCAAGGTAAAGTGTCATGGAAATTAGCTTGAACCTCTTGTACATCAGAGCTCATGTGCAAGGTAGCCTGGCATTGATCTCCCCACTAATTCCCGCTCCAATATTTCTCAAATCAATACCTTTTGGAACAATAAATAGGGACAGACATAGCAAAGGCTTTTGTTGCTTTTCGTAGAATGAAAAGGTGAGCAAACTCATCGAAGTGTCAACATAAAAAAGACATTGTTTACAAAAGTCACTGAGACCTCTTGAGCCTAAGTGAAGGGTACTAATGAAAGGTGCAGTCTGCAATATATGCAGCACAAAGTGTGAAAGTGCCCCTCAAAAACACCTCGGTGGCTCCAGTCCTCTATTCAAGGGTCCCCCTCGCTAGACCAATGTTCAGGAAACCTCGGGGGTTGCTCTGGAATTCTTAGTGAGTTATTTGACTTGCCTTTGCCTCAGTTTACAGAAAATAAATTGGCAACACTATCTCCTTGTTATGGTAAGCATAAAATGAAAGACTGTGTGATTTCTATGTAAAACGTAAAAAATGCTATAAAAATTGAAGCAATTAGAAGTAATAACAGTGGAGGTGAGGTATTAAGAGGGGAAAAGGGTACATAAAACTCCTAAGAGGAAATAGGTATTTGGAAGGTCATAATGTGATGTGAGTGACATTGACGCTTAAAGATGCTATATAGTATTTTAAAATAATCACAGTATCAACAAAGCTTTGAGGGGAGGAATATTGGAGGGAAGATACCCTCTAGCCCATAAAATGAGAAGCTCCTGCTGCTAAGATGGTTCTCTCGTCAGCAAAGGCAGGTTGCACTACTGGAGGCCCCGTATACCCTGAAGAACAATTAGGATGAGGAGACGGTTCCTGGCCCCTGTATTCCTGCCACAGGTCTGCCCTACCCACCAGGCTCCAAGCACAGGAGACAGAAATGGGAGGCCCAGAAACAGAGCCTGCAATGCACTTATGGCAAAACACGGTGTCCCCATGCGGCAGAGAGAGACAGTCTTTTCTCCAAGGATTGTCCCAGAATTCTCCAAGCAAAAGCAAGAGCTACTTTCACCATCTCAGACTCCTGCTGAGCCAAGTAACCACCCTGTCCTGCTTTCTTCTCAGGAATTCCTGGCTTCCACGCCTTTGGGAGAGCCAGGACAGCAAACTGGGAGTTCCCACAATTTTTGCCTTACTCTGAATCTACATGAGCATGTGCCGCCAGTCAGGAGAGCCACTTGCCTGCCCTGGCCTGGCTCTAGACTGTCACCCTCTGACAGATCCATATCAGTCTCTGACTCTTAGCTTCCTAATCTGGATCTTGACCTTGATCCCAATCCTGTAGGAAGTTCTTAACATTTAAGGACGTTATCTTCATCTTTTCAATTATCCCAGCACTTTCTACCACCTTTTGTAAGTTTAAAAATCTATGATTCCAGTGGGTGAGATGTTGGGGAGCAGGATGCTCAGACGGTCACAGAGCATCACTACACAGAGTCCTCATTCATTCCCACAGCGGAGATGCAGCTCTACCTGGTGACTATGGTGGACACCACTGTGATGGCTAATTTTATGTGTCAACTTGACTGGGCCACAGGGCGCCCAGACATTTGGTCAAATATTATTCTGGGTACGTTTGTGAGGGTGTTTTGGATGAGATTAACATTTGAATCAGAAGACTGAGTAAAGCAGATTACCCTTCCCAATGTGGGTGGGCCTCATCCAAACAGTTGAAGAACTAATAGCACGAAAAGGCTGAACCTCCCAAGAGTAGAGGGGATCTCCACCTGCCTGACTGCTTGCACTAGGTCACCGTTTTCTTCTGCCTTCACTCGCCTGGGACTACTCAAGGTCAGGATCATCAATAGCACCATCTTCCACCTCAACATTTCGTCCCCACTAGAAGGTCTTCAGAGGCAATAACGTGCATGGGGCTGTCATCTCCTGGGACAACAATGCCTTCTTCTGGAATACCTCCTGAAGGACCTGCCTGGGGGCTGTTTTACAGTTAACTTTTTTTTTATAAGTAGAAGAAGTATGTTCTAAAATAACAATAAAAAGTGTCATATAGTAAATACATTAGACAGTAAAATAGTCATTAATTATCATTATCAAATATTATGTGCTATACATAATTGTAAGTGCTATAGTTTTATACAACTGGCAGTGCAGCAGGTTTGTTTACAGCAGCATCACCACAAACATGTGAGTAACGCATCGAACTAAGGTATCATGATGGCTACAACATCACTAGTGATGGGAATTTTTCAACTCCATCACAATCTTATAGGACCCCCGCTGTATATGTGGTCCATTGTTGACTCAAATGTCATGTGGCACGTGAGAATATATATATGAATATGTATACACACATACATACACATATATTAAATACATATAAATATATACACATATATTAAATATATACAAACAAATATATGTGTATATATACTCACACAAGGAATTCTAATAAAGTATAATATATAAGGGTGAAATGTGTGGGACTTTAAATTTTTCAGAAAAAAGAAAGAAAACAAGGTAGAGGAAATAATATGGCAGGATCATGTTAAACAAGTGATGTTAATGTTGGTAAATTGGATAATGGATATACTGAGTTTCATTGTAAACTTTATGTTTGTTTATGTTTGAAAAGTTGTATAATAAAAATTGAATAAGTCTATATTAAATATACATGCCACTTAACACTTAAAAAATCAGCCTTTTTTCTTTATCTTTTTGATTTTATTATTTTACCTTGAACAAGAAACTCCAACATAAGAAGTATTATTAAGGAACAGTTAGAGCCCTACATGTAGAAAAATGAAGGTATTTTCAAGACAGCAGGAGGAGGAGGGACAAGCGGTGATTCCCTGAAGCCAGGGTCTCTTTGAGATTTGAAATGGGAAACAGCTCAGTTAAAAAAGAAAAGAATGACACCGTTGTTGGCACAAGGACAAGGGAGTAAGTTACTGATTCTCTTTTTCTAGTATCAGTTAAATAAATTACCTTTAACAAAGATGATTCTTGTAAAGAGTCAAGATACTCCTGGAGCAAGTTTCCTGTTAGAACTGATCATGGAAGTTAGGCTGGAGATGCTACTGGCAGAAATGCCCCTGACTTCTTTCCCTAATCCTTATCTGAATACGCTGCAACTACTCCTTGCAGGAAGAATATAAGACGAGTAACTTTAAAATACTTGTCTCAGCATTGTAAGAACAAGTTTTCTCTAAGGTTAGAAAGGCAACATTACATAATGAAAAATGTGCACAACTGGCTTCTAAGACTGACTCTCCTATCAAGTAATTACGCAACTTTAGACAAATCGCTTACTCTCTCCAACCCTCTCTGGGGTTCTTTGTTTTAGTTTTTAATAAAATGGGCTGGTGGATGAGTTGTACAGTCCCTCCTGCTCAGACTCTCAAAGAGCTCTCCCAGCTCAGAGAGATGCTCATGCTTGTACAGCATTTCCTACCCAGCACCCAGCACAGCTGCTTCAACGTAAAAATAATTCAATCCGCATTTAATAAGGAAAAAAAAATATCCAATAATTGGTTGAACTTGAGCAAAACTCCAAAACCCGTTAATCTAGAAAGTTTTCTCATGTTTGTCTATCTCCTTGCTCTGGATCTTTTCAGGTTTAATCACGTTTTTTCACCCAAAAGAGACTCTAGAAGTGAAGATGGCTCATATCACAATGTAACCACTAGATGGCAGCACAAACCCATCTCAGAATTATTCCCAAAGCACCCAGAGACCTCAGACCAGCTGTTACAAGGCGCCCCCACAGTTGAGCACAATGTGAGTAATTACAGCTGCTCTGGCTGGTGTCTTTCCCTACACCGCTTCCCTTTGTCTTTGACTATAAAGAATCTATATAAGCTTCACTATTGATAAAGACAAATGATCTGTTCTTTCAGCCCTGAGATATTAATACTGCCTCTATGTAATGTTTTATATTCATACATGCATTTTTGCATTAATTTTGATTTTTTAAAAATGCTACATTAAAATATTCTTTGTCTTGGTTACTGAGTTTTTGGCACCCAAAGTGAGAGTACCTCTCTCTCCTGCCCTTGAAAAAACAAGACTGCTCCCAGTGGCCAAGAAAATAGTCTTACAGAAAGACCAGGAGTAAGCAGCGTGGGAGACAGAAGGTGTCAGCACACATCAAGAGACCCCCGGCGCATACCACAGGAGCTCAGCACTAATAAGAGTTCTTGCATGGACCAGGACAAGGGTATTTAGTGTCTGGGTACTAAAAAATAAATGCCTGAGCAAAAGATGACACCTCCCTTGGTTTCCCCCGACCTGGTTAATTTTCCCTACTTCATGGTCTTTTTTGTTGCCTCTCTCCTCCTTCCGGAGCTCCATCTGCTGCCCTGGGTACTATATTCTGAGCTACTTCACTCCCCCGCCCCTTTTTTAAATCTCCCTTCTATTCTCTCTCTGCTGACCCACTTTACACGGAGAAGTTTTCCTTACTTCTCTCTCCTGTTCTATTTTACTTTTTCTTAGAGCCCAGCAGAAATAAAAAGATGAGATGGATGGGAAGAGGAGAGGGGGAGAGACTCAGAGAATGGAAGGGTCAGAAAGTGGTGCCTGGAAGCCAAGTCTCCCCGTCTTGACCAGAAGCTCCTGGGGCACAGACCGCCCCACTGGACTTGGCACAGAGCCTTGCACAAAACAGGTGCACAATAAATATTAGTTGCTATGGGTAATTACTTGTGTTAATTAGCAGTGTATTCATACGAATAATGACAAACGTCATAAAGTGAACTAATTTGAGACAATGCCCTATAAACGACCATTCCAAGGACTTAACCAAGTCACAACATCCATTAGCACTGTCGCTAAATTTTTTGTGCCTGTCCCCTCCTCCCAGTAGCTTCAAGTGCCCAATTCTTGAAAACCATGAAGGGCAAAGGGTAAGCGGATTCCAGGCTTCCCTTGGGACTTTTCCCGAGGCACATCAAGGCCATGGGTACTGCCACCTTCTTCTTTTCGGGTGTTGGCAAAGCACTGGCTGTGGGGAGGTCAGGGATCTGGGTCTGTGTTGTTGGCTGATGATCCTGTGCCTGGTGTCTTTGCTGCGCCCTCCAGAGTCGCTCTGCGGGCTCAGAACTCCCAGCTGCTAGACTCTGGCTCGGTGTAGCCCATGGGGAGCTTTGGTATCAGAGGGAGGTTATGACCCTTTGCTCCCTGCCTGCAAGGTCATCTGTAAGTGACTATGTCTCTTGAAAGCAGGTCACTCTTGCTCAAAGGCAGCACAGAATCCAGCCCAAGCATGTCCTCAAGTCCAGGCACATGGGCCCTGACCAGCCTTTTCTGACCTCCCCACTTGTAGAACATGCTGAATACTCTGAATACTCAGAACTCAGGATTCCCCACCCAAACAAACCCAAGCCAGCTTCCAGGGTCTGTCTGTGTCTTATCCTCAGTTCTACCTCAGGATGGGTGGGGGGCTGTGACACTAGTGTGCCCACCTCTAGACCAAAGGGTGGTGGAGGGGCAGTTACTTGTAGAACTGTGAACGAGGTTTGGATGCACGGGCTAAGGTGTCTGCTCATGCGCTTGCAAAGGTGTTGCTGTGCACACAGCCTGGGGGAGGGTGAATGGGGGGGCACGGACTCACGGCCCCTCACCACCATGTTCTGGTACCATGGTCCATGACTCAGAAAAGTGTGATAACTCTATATGCAGACCTGGCCTTCAAGGACATTATGTAAAGACCCCATTTGTTAAGGTAGAGAATAGAGCAGAGTGTACTCAACAGTACGTTAGCTTGAGTGGTATCTTTGCAACATTCTGGTTTGTGGCACGTGAGCCTCCCTCTGTACTGTCGCCCGGGCTCTGCGGCTGTCAGGGAGCACTGACTCCTGACAGTGGCTCCAGCTCCTGCACCTGCCTTCAGAGTTCCCTACACTCACACCTTGTAGGCAGCCCCTGGTGTGCAAACTCACCTACAGTGATCTCGGTTTGAGTGGTCCCTTGGTGTTTGAGTTTTCTCTTGGTGTCCTGACTGATAGATATTACAAAAGCCTAACAGTACTTCACGTGGGTTCTCAATTTTAAAGAAAATGTTTTCACAAAAGGGAGAGAGAAACAAACTCTCATATAAAACTAACACAAACTAAACACCAAGGGGCAACTCAAATCAGGCAAAGGAGTGGATTAGGTCAAGGTGATAATCTTAGGGACACGTGTTCCTGTAAGACACAGGCTGCCAAGGGCATGGAGGACAGATGTCCAGCCTCTTGGATGGGACACCTAGAACAGCCACACTGGACTATTGCACTTGAGGGTAGGTACTCACAGGGGAATACATCTTGTTCCTGTTTTCCAAAGATCATTAAAATTCAATTTTAAAATGTTTGTGTAACACACTGAAGATCCAGTGAAAGTTCCAGTGAAACTGCCGTCTTTCAAGTGTGATGGTCTTGAGTAGATCCTTCTGGCTAAGCTGTCCCAGTCCCTGTGAGACAGAGAACTGACAGGTACTGCTTTGGGCATTGCTTTGGGCACTGCTGCAACATTACCTGAGTCAGGAAGTTTCAAAACAAAGTTTCAGACTACCCTGATGAAAACAAGATGGAGGCAGGACAAGTTTCCAACAGATTTGAACCAAGATGGTGGAGAAATAGGTGTCGCTCTCATTCTAAGAAAACACCGCCCCTTTCATGAATATTCCTATCCTTGTTTAGCCCGTAATTAAGCCGTTGCTTAAACAGAAAGGCAACAAGGAACCATGGGGCCAGTTCTGTTCTGCAGAGAGAACTTACCTCTGCTCTGTAGAGTAGACTTTCTATAGTTTCTGAATAAATTTTGCTCTTACTTTATACTGTCGGCTCGCTCCTGAATTCTTTCTTGCAGAAGCCAAGGACCCACCATTGGGAGTCACTTTCCTATGTCACCTGGACCTTTCAAAACTTCCATGGATATATCCTTGGTTTGCAATTCTTCTCTCAACAATATTCTCTGTATGTATTGCTTTCTCTTGGCCTTATTTATATATTCATTTAAAAACATTAACATCTATTGAGAGCTGACATGTTCCACAAACTATTGTAGTGGGAAACAATATTGAGAAAGATGGCAATGATCCTGCCCTCATGGAAGCTGAGTTCTAGTGAGAGAGACAGATAACATTCAGGTGAACATCCATTCATTCAACTCACGTCGTCTACTGAGCACTTTGATGAACTACTGAACAATGTGCCAGACACTGTTCTAGCCTCTGAGGATACAGCCCTGAATGAAACACGCGCACGCGCACACACACACACACACACACACACACACACACACACTGCCCTAGGGAGCTTATATACTGGAAAGGGACATCGGTGATAAAGTGTAAAAGCCACGTGTATAAGTGTGTGATTTACACTGAATTCCCTAGAAGACAGAACCTGAGGCAAAAACTTATGGTTAATATTTCTTTGAGAGTGAAATTTCAGAGAAGCAGAAACAGAGGAAAGATGAGGAGGCAGGAAAAGGGAGAGAAAACACACAAGGGATGGGTTACCACGCTGGCTTATAGCTTCAGCAAAGCAAAGCTCTGTCCACTTCTGCCTGAGCCACCAGAAGGTGGCAGGTACCAGGTGATCTTCCCAGAGGGTCACTGAGCAGAGAAGTACTGCCCAGCAAATGCCAGCAGGTGCACACACTGGTCCCAGAGGAGTGGTTCCACGTCACCAGGAGGCTGAGCAGCAAGGGATCTGGGAATGAGGGTGACGGCACTCACAGCTTGGTAGCGCTGCCAGGTAAGACCTTTGCTTGGGCTGTGGACATCTGCAACACCAGGGAGTCATGGGAGACATGGTCTAGACAGGGAGAGTGGTGGCAAGGCTGGGGACAGCAAGGAGGCAGTATGTCGGGGGGAAGGAGCAGGAGACGGGCAGGAGGCCCTCAGAAGATCCAAACGGGGCCCTGGCAGGAATCCAGATAAGGCCAGGACAACTCCTACCAGACTAGAGATGACAGAAGGACCAAGGGGTGGGCAGACCTCAGACAGACTTTAAGGACAAAGCTGATGGTATTTGGTGGGAAATACACGTTAGGGCAGGAGAGCAGGAAACTCAAGAGATTCTGGCTGAAACAACAGAAAGCCTGGAGCTGCCCTTAACCTTGACAGGGGACTCGGAACATGTGGGAAGAGGGGGTTAGAGGTATCGGAAGTCCAACTTCTGGACATTCAAATGGAGGTGTCAGGTTGTCATTTGTAAATATGATCTGGAGTTTGGGGGCGAGGTCCTCAGTGGAGGTATAATTTTTGGACCTGTTTCAGAATTAGAATTTTAGGGGTTTAGCAATAGACTATGCTTCATACAAGATTGTATGTGACACCCTCTGCAGTATCTGGGCAGCACCTCATAATCAACCTTATCAATATCTCTGCAGAAAACATGTGTTTATCACAAAGATATAAATACACACCAATAGCCTCATATCTGTTCAAAGCACATTTTGCTGCCATATGAGTATACCGCCTACCGTTCACCTGTTTGGAGAGGCACCTGAACATCCCACCTTGGTGGCTCCCTGCTCTGTAGTGCCTTCTGTTCTATGACCGTGTTCACTTTTTGTCATCGAACTTCTCAATATCTGCAATTATCTTACTTGTTTTATGGCCTTAATGACCATTTACTCCCTGACAGCATCTGTTTCTTCTGAATGTTTCTCTTTGTTTGCTTTTGAACAAATTGATCTGACTGATGTCTTCATAAATCCATGCTGGCTGTGCTACCGGGAAGATAGTGGGGAGAGTATGGTAGGAGCAGGTAGGCAGGTCACACCTCCCTGTCACACCTCCTCAAAGCCCAGTTCTTATCTCTGCAGCCCCAGTAAACCCTAAGAGCATCTTGAGGAGTTTTCAAATCAAGGAAACTCTAAAAACAGGGATTTGTATGTCTTCTACGCCCCAAATTGGCCACATTTAATTAAAAGGCAAA